>NC_091172.1:43538535-43838535 GCF_040958095.1 Procambarus clarkii | reverse complement strand
TTCAGATAGTTGGTAGTAAACAGATGCTCCGTCAGGCAGTTGGTAGTCTCCAGATGCTCTGTCAAGTATTTGGTAGTCTCCAGATGCTCCGTCAGGAAGTTGGTAGTCTCCAGATGCTCCGTCAGGTAGTTGATGTAGTTGGTAGTCTCCAAATGCTCCGTCAGGTAGTTGGTAGTCTAAAGATGCTCCGTCAGGAAGTTGGTAGTCTCCACATGCTCCTTCAGGTAGTTGGTAGTCTCCAGATGCTCCGACAGATAGTTGGTAGTCTTCAGATGCTCCATCAGGTAGTTCGTAGTCTCCAGATGCTCCGTCAGGTAGTTGGTAATCTCCAGAAGCTCCGTCAGGTAGTTCGTAGTCTCCAGATGCTCCGGCAGGTAGATGGTAGACTTCAGATGCTCCGCCAGGTAGTTGGTAGTTTCGAGATACTCCGCCAGTAAGTTGGTAGTCTCCAGGTGCTTCGTCAGGTAGTTGGTAGTCTCCAGATGCTCCAGCAGGTAGTTCGTAGTCTCTAGATGCACCGTCAGGTAGTTGGTAATCTCCAGATGCTCCGTCAGGTAGTTCGTAGTCGCTAGATGCACCGTCAGGTAGTTGGTAATCTCCAGATGCTCCGTCAGGTAGTTCGTAGTCTCCAGATGTTCCATCAGGTAGTTTCCAGATAGTCTCCAGTAGTCTGGTAGTCTCCAAATGCTCCAGTATTCTCCAGTAGTCTTTAGTCTCCAGATGATCCGTCATGTAATTGGTAGTCTCCAGATGCTCCGTCAGATAGTTGGTAGTTTCCAGATGCTCCACCAGGGAGTTGGTAGTCTCAAGTTGCTCCGTCAGGTAGTTGGTAGTCTCCAAATGCTCATTCATATAGGTGTTAGTGTACAGATGCTCCATCAGGTAGTTGGTAGTCTCCAGATGCTCCGCCAGGGAGTTGGTAGTCTCCAGATGCTCCGTCAGGTAGTTGGTAGTCTCCAGATGCTCCGTCAGGTAGTTGGTAGTCTCCAGATGCTCCGTCAGGTAGTTGGTAGTTTCCAGATGCTCCTTCAGATAGCTGGTAGTGAACAGATGCTCCGTCAGGTAGTTGGTAGTCTCCAGATGCTCCGTCAGGTAGTTGGTAGTCTCGAGATGCTCTGTCAAGTAGTTGGTAATCTCCAGATGCTCCGTCATATAGTTGGTAGTCTCAAGATGCTCCGTCAGGTAGTTGGTAGTCTCCAAATGCTCCTTCATATTGCTGGTAGTGTACAGATGTTCCATCAGAGTAGTTGGTAGTCTCCAGATGCTCCGCCAGGGAGTTGGTAGTCTCAAGATGCTCCGTCAGGTAGTAGGTAGTCTCCAAATGCTCCGTCATATAGGTGGTAACCTTCACATGCTCCGTCATATACTTGGTAGTCTCCAGATGCTCCGTCAGGTAGTTGGTAGTCTCCAGATGCTCCGTCATATAGTTAGTAGTCTCCAGATGCTCCGTCAGGAAGTTGGTAGTCTCCAGATGCTCAGTCAGGTAGTTGGTAGTCTCCAGATGCTCAGTCAGGTAGCTGGTAGTCTCCAGATGCTCTGTCAGGAAGTTGGTAGTCTCCAGATGCTCCGTCATATAATTGGTAGTCTCCAGATGCTCCGTCATGTTGTTGGTAGTCTCCAGATGCACCGTCAAGTAGTTGACGTAGTTGGTAGTCTCCAAATGCTCCGTCAGGTAGTTGGTAGTCTCCAGATGCTCCGTCAGGTAGTTGGTAAGCTCCAGATGCTCCGTCAGGTAGTTTGTAGTCTCCAGATGCTCCTTCAAATAGTTGGTAGTGAACAGATGCTCCGTTAGGTAGTTGGCGGTCTCCAGATGCTCCGTCAGGTAGTTGGTAGTCTCCAGATGCTCCGTCAGGTAGTTGGTAGTCTCCAAATGCTCCGTCAGGTAGTTGGTAGTCTCCAGATACTCCGTCAGGTAGTTGATGTAGTTGGTAGTCTCTAAATGCTCCGTCAGGTAGTTGGTAGTCTCCAGATGCTCCGTCAGGTAGTTGGTAGTCTCCAGATGCTCCGTCAGGTAGTTGGTAGTCTCCAAATGCTCCGTCAGGTAGTTGGTAGTCTCCAGATGCTCCGTCAGGTAGTTGATGTAGGTGGTAGTCTCCAGATGCTCCATGAGGTTGCTGGTATTCTCCAGATGCTCGGTCAGGTAGTTGGTTGTCTCCAGATGCTCCGTCAGGTAGTTGGTTGTCTCCAGTTGCTCCGTCAGGTAGTTGCTAGTCTCCAGATGCTTCGTCAGGTAGTTGGTAGTCTCCAGATGCTCCGTCAGGTAGTTCGTAGTCTCAAAATGCACCGTCAGGTAGTTGGTAATCTCCAGATGCTCCGTCAAGTAGTTCGTAGTCTGCAGATGCTCCGTCAGGTACTTGATGTAGTTGGTAGTCTCCAGTAAGCTGGTAGTCTCCAAATGCTCCAGTATTCTCCAGTAGTCTGTAGTCTCCAGATTCTCCGTCATGTAATTGCTAGTCTCAAGATGCTCCGTCAGGTAGTTGGTAGTCTCCAGATGCTCCATAATATAATTGGTAGTCTCCAGATGCTCCGTCAGGAAGTTGGTAGTCTCCAGATGCTCCGTCTGGAAGTTGGTAGTCTCCAGATGCTCCGTCAGGAAGTTGGTAGTCTCCAAATGCTCCGTCATATAATTGGTAGTCTCCAGATGCTCCGTCAAGTAGTTCGTAGTCTCCAGATGCTCCGTCAGGTAGTTGATGTAGTTGGTAGTCTCCAAATGCTCCGTCAGGTAGTTGGCAGTCTCCAGATGCTCCGTCAGGTAGTTGGTAGTCTCCAGATGCTCCGACACATAGTTGATGTAGTTGATAGTCTCCAAATGCTCCGTCATATAGTTGGTAGTGTACAGATGCTCCATCAGGAAGTTGGTATTCTCCAAGTGCTCCGACAGGTAGTTGGTAGTTTTCAGATGCTCCGTAAGGTAGTTGGTATTCTCCACATGCTCGGGCAGGTAGTTGGTAGTCTCCAGATGCTCCGTCAGGTAGTTCGTAGTCTCCAGATTCTCCGGCAGGTAGTTCGTAGTCTCGAGATGTTCCGGTAGGTAGTTGGTAGTTTTCAGATGCTCCGTAAGGTAGTTGGTAGTCTCCAGATGCTTTGCCAGGTAGTTGGTAGTCTTCAGATGCTCCGGCAGGTAGTTCGTAGTCTCTAGATGCACCGTCATGTAGTTGGTAATCTCCAGATGCTCCGTCAGGAAGTTTGTAGTCTGCAGATGCTCCGTCAGGTAGTTTTCTGATAGTCTTCAGTAGTCTGGTAGTCTCCAAATGCTCCAGTATTCTCCAGTAGTCTGTAGTCTCCAGATGCTCCGTCATGTAATTGGTAATCTCCAGATGCTCCGTCAGGTAGCTGGTAGTCACCAGATGCTCCGCCAGGGAGTTGGTAGTCTCAAGATGCTCCGTCAGGTAGTTGGTAATCTGCAGGTGCTCCGACAGGTAGTTGATGTAGTTGGTAGTCTCCAAATGCTCCGTCAGGTAGTTGGTAGTCTCCAGATGCTCCTTCAGATAGATGGTAGTCTGCAGATGCTCCGTCAGGTAGTTGCTAGTCTCCTGATGCTCCGTCAGGTAGTTGATGTGGTTGGTAGTCTCCATATGCTCCGTCAGGTAGTTGGTAGTCTCCAGATGCTCTTTCAGATAGATGGTAGTCTCCAGATGCTCCGTCAGGTAGTTGGTAGTCTCCAGATGCTCCGTCAGGTAGATGGTAGTCTCCAGATGCTCCTTCAGATAGTTGGTAGTGTACAGATGCTCCGACAGGTAGTTGGTAGTCTCCAGATGCTCCGTCAGGTAGTTCGTAGTCTGCAGATGCTCCGTCAGGTAGTTGATGTAGTTGGTAGTCTCCAGTAAACTGGTAGTCTCCAAATGCTCCAGTATTCTCCAGTAGTCTGTAGTCTCCAGATTCTCCGTCATGTAATTGCTAGTCTCAAGATGCTCCGTCAGGTAGTTGGTAGTCTCCAGATGCTCCATAATATAATTGGTAGTCTCCAGATGCTCCGTCAGGAAGTTGGTAGTCTCCAGATGCTCCGTCAGGAAGTTGGTAGTCTCCAGATGCTCCGTCAGGAAGTTGGTAGTCTCCAAATGCTCCGTCATATAATTGGTAGTCTCCAGATGCTCCGTCAAGTAGTTGGTAGTCTCCAGATGCTCCGTCAGGTAGTTGATATAGTTGGTAGTCTCCAAATGCTCCGTCAGGTAGTTGGCAGTCTCCAGATGCTCCGTCAGGTAGTTGGTAGTCTCCAGATGCTCCGACACATAGTTGATGTAGTTGATAGTCTCCAAATGCTCCGTCATATAGTTGGTAGTGTACAGATGCTCCATCAGGAAGTTGGTATTCTCCAAGTGCTCCGACAGGCAGTTAGTAGTTTTCAGATGCTCCGTAAGGTAGTTGGTATTCTCCACATGCTCTGGCAGGTAGTTGGTAGTCTCCAGATGCTCCGTCAGGTAGTTCGTAGTCTCCAGATTCTCCGGCAGGTAGTTCGTAGTCTCGAGATGTTCCGGTAGGAAGTTGGAAGTTTTCAGATGCTCCGTAAGGTAGTTGGTAGTCTCCAGATGCTTTGCCAGGTAGTTGGTAGTCTTCAGATGCTCCGGCAGGTAGTTCGTAGTCTCTAGATGCACCGTCATGTAGTTGGTAATCTCCAGATGCTCCGTCAGGAAGTTTGTAGTCTGCAGATGCTCCGTCAGGTAGTTTTCAGATAGTCTTCAGTAGTCTGGTAGTCTCCAAATGCTCCAGTATTCTCCAGTAGTCTGTAGTCTCCAGATGCTCCGTCATGTAATTGGTAATCTCCAGATGCTCCGTCAGGTAGCTGGTAGTCACCAGATGCTCCGCCAGGGAGTTGGTAGTCTCAAGATGCTCCGTCAGGTAGTTGGTAATCTGCAGGTGCTCCGACAGGTAGTTGATGTAGTTGGTAGTCTCCAAATGCTCCGTCACGTAGTTGATAGTCTCCAGATGCTCCGTCAGGTAGTTGGTAGTCTCCAGATGCTCCTTCAGATAGATGGTAGTCTGCAGATGCTCCGTCAGGTAGTTGCTAGTCTCCTGATGCTCCGTCAGGTAGTTGATGTGGTTGGTAGTCTCCATATGCTCCGTCAGGTAGTTGGTAGTCTCCAGATGCTCTTTCAGATAGATGGTAGTATCCAGATGCTCCGTCAGGTAGTTGGTAGTCTCCAGATGCTCCGTCAGGTAGATGGTAGTCTCCAGATGCTCCTTCAGATAGTTGGTAGTGTACAGATGCTCCGACAGGTAGTTGGTAGTCTCCAGATGCTCCGGCAGGTAGTTAGTAGTCTCTAGATGCTCTGTCAGGTAGGTGGGTGTCTCCAGATGCTCCGTCAGGTAGTTCGTAGTCTCCAGATGCTCCATCAGGTAGTAGGTAGTCTCCAGATGCTTTGTCAGGTAGTTGGTAGTCTGCAGATGCTCCGTCAGGTAGATGGTAGTCTCCAGATGCTCCGTCAGGTAGTTGGTAGTCTCCAGATGCTCTTTTAGATAGTTGGGAGATCCAGATGCGCCGACAAGTAGTTGGTAGTCTCCAGATGCTACGTCAGGTAGTTGGTTGTCTCCAGATGCTCCGTCAGGTAGTTGGTAGTCTCCAGATGCTCCGTCAGGTAGTTGGTAGTCTCCAGATGCTGCGTCATGTAGTAGGAAGTCTCCAGATGCTCCAGCAGGGAGTTGATGTAGTTGGTAGACTCCAGATGCTCCGGCAGGTAGTTGGTACTCTCCAGATGCTCCGTCAGGTAGTTGGTAGTCTCCAGATGCTTCGTCAGGTACTAGGTAGTCTCCAGATGCTTTGTCAGATAGTTGATAGCCTCCAGATGCTCCGTCAGGTAGTTGGTACTCTCCAGATGCTCCGTCAGGTAGTTGGTAGTCTCCAGATGCTCCGTCACGTAGTTGGTAGTCTCCAGATGCTCCGTCAGGTAGTTGGTAGTCTCCAGATGCTTCGTCAGGTACTAGATAGTCTCCAGATGCTTCGTCAGGTAGTTGGTAGTCTCCAGATGCTCCGGCAGGTAGTTGGTACTCTCCAGATGCTCCGTCAGGTAGTTGGTAGTCTCCAGACGCTCCGTAAATTAGTTGGTAGTCTCCAGATGCTCCGACACATAGTTGATGTAGTTGGTAGTCTCCAGATGCTCCGTCATATAGTTGGTAGTGTACAGATGCTTCGTTAGGAAGTTGGTAGTTTCCAGATGCATCGTCAGGTAGTTGGTATTCTCCAGATGCTTCGTCAGGTAGTTGGTAGTCTCCAGATGCTCGGTCAGGTAGTTGGTAGTCTCCAGATGCTCCGTCATATAGTTGGTAGTCTCCAGATGCTCCGTCAGGTAATTCGTAGTCTCCAGATGCTCCGGCAGGTAGTTGGTAGTTTTCAGATGCTCCGTAAGGTAGTTGGTAGTCTCCAGATGCTTCGTCAGGTAGTTGGTAGTCTCCAGATGCTCCGTCATATAGTTGGTAGTCTCCAGATGCTCCGTCAGGTAGTTGGTAGTCTCCAGATGCTCCGTCAGGTAGTTGATATAGTTGGTAGTCTCCAAACGCTCCGTCAGGTAGTTGCTAGTCTAAAGATGCTCCGTCAGGTAGTTGGTAGTCTCCAGATGCTCTGTAAGGTAGTTGATAGTCTCCAGATGCTCCTTCAGATAGATGGTAGTAAACAGATGCTCCGTCAGGCAGTTGGTAGTCTCCAGATGCTCTGTCAAGTATTTGGTAGTCTCCAGATGCTCCGTCAGGTAGTTGATGTAGTTGGTAGTCTCCAAATGCTCCGTCAGGTAGTTGGTAGTCTAAAGATGCTCCGTCAGGAAGTTGGTAGTCTCCAGATGCTCCGTCAGGTAGTTGGTAGTCTCCAGATGCTCCGACAGATAGTTGGTAGTCTTCAGATGCTCCATCAGGTAGTTCGTAGTCTCCAGATGCTCCGTCAGGTAGTTGGTAATCTCCAGAAGCTCCGTCAGGTAGTTCGTAGTCTCCAGATGCTCCGGCAGGTAGATGGTAGACTTCAGATGCTCCGCCAGGTAGTTGGTAGTCTCGAGATACTCCGCCAGCAAGTTGGTAGTCTCCAGGTGCTTCGTCAGGTAGTTGGTAGTCTCCAGATGCTCCAGCAGGTAGTTCGTAGTCTCTAGATGCACCGTCAGGTAGTTGGTAATCTCCAGATGCTCCGTCAGGTAGTTCGTAGTCGCTAGATGCACCGTCAGGTAGTTGGTAATCTCCAGATGCTCCGTCAGGTAGTTCGTAGTCTCCAGATGTTCCATCAGGTAGTTTCCAGATAGTCTCCAGTAGTCTGGTAGTCTCCAAATGCTCCAGTATTCTCCAGTAGTCTTTAGTCTCCAGATGATCCGTCATGTAATTGGTAGTCTCCAAATGCTCCGTCAGATAGTTGGTAGTTTCCAGATGCTCCACCAGGGAGTTGGTAGTCTCAAGTTGCTCCGTCAGGTAGTTGGTAGTCTCCAAATGCTCCATCATATAGGTGTTAGTGTACAGATGCTCCATCAGGTAGTTGGTAGTCTCCAGATGCTCCGCCAGGGAGTTGGTAGTCTCCAGATGCTCCGTCAGGTAGTTGGTAGTCTCCAGATGCTCCGTCAGGTAGTTGGTAGTCTCCAGATGCTCCGTCAGGTAGTTCATAGTTTCCAGATGCTCCTTCAGATAGCTGGTAGTGAACAGATGCTCCGTCAGGTAGTTGGTAGTCTCCAGATGCTCCGTCAGGTAGTTGGTAGTCTCGAGATGCTCTGTCAAGTAGTTGGTAATCTCCAGATTCTCCGTCATATAGTTGGTAGTCTCAAGATGCTCCGTCAGGTAGTTGGTAGTCTCCAAATGCTCCTTCATATTGGTGGTAGTGTACAGATGTTCCATCAGTGTAGTTGGTAGTCTCCAGATGCTCCGCCAGGGAGTTGGTAGTCTCAAGATGCTCCGTCAGGTAGTACGTAGTCTCCAAATGCTCCGTCATATAGGTGGTAACCTCCACATGCTCCGTCATATACTTGGTAGTCTCCAGATGCTCCGTCAGGTAGTTGGTAGTCTCCAGATGCTCCGTCATATAGTTAGTAGTCTCCAGATGCTCCGTCAGGTAGCTGGTAGTCTCCAGATGCTCTGTCAGGAAGTTGGTAGTCTCCAGATGCTCCGTCATATAATTGGTAGTCTCCAGATGCTCCGTCAAGTTGTTGGTAGTCTCCAGATGCACCGTCAAGTAGTTGACGTAGTTGGTAGTCTCCAAATGCTCCGTCAGGTAGTTGGTAGTCTCCAGATGCTCCGTTAGGTAGTTGGTAAGCTCCAGATGCTCCGTCAGGTAGTTTGTAGTCTCCAGATGCTCCTTCAAATAGTTGGTAGTGAACAGATGCTCCGTTAGGTAGTTGGCGGTCTCCAGATGCTCCGTCAGGTAGTTGGTAGTCTCCAGATGCTCCGTCAGGTAGTTGGTAGTCTCCAGATGCTCCGCCAGGTAGTTGGTAGTCTCCAGATGCTCCGTCATATAGTTGTAGTCTAAAGATGCTCCGTCAGGTAGTTGATAGTCTCCAGATACTCCGTCAGGTAGTTGATGTAGTTGGTAGTCTCTAAATGCTCCGTCAGGTAGTTGGTAGTCTCCAGATGCTCCGTCAGGTAGTTGGTAGTCTCCAGATGCTCCGTCAGGTAGTTGGTAGTCTCCAAATGCTCCGTCAGGTAGTTGGTAGTCTCCAGATGCTCCATCAGGTTGCTGGTATTCTCCAGATGCTCCGTCAGGTAGTTCGTAGTCTCAAAATGCACCGTCAGGTAGTTGGTAATCTCCAGATGCTCCGTCAGGTAGTTCGTAGTCTGCAGATGCTCCGTCAGATAGTTGATGTAGTTGGTAGTCTCCAGTAAACTGGTAGTCTCCAAATGCTCCAGTATTCTCCAGTAGTCTGTAGTCTCCAGATTCTCCGTCATGTAATTGCTAGTCTCAAGATGCTCCGTCAGGTAGTTGGTAGTCTCCAGATGCTCCATAATATAATTGGTAGTCTCCAGATGCTCCGTCAGGAAGTTGGTAGTCTCCAGATGCTCTGTCAGGAAGTTGGTAGTCTCCAGATACTCCGTCATATAGTTAGTAGTCTCCAGATGCTCCGTCAGGTAGTTGGTAGTCTCCAGATGCTCAGTCAGGTAGTTGGTAGTCTCCAGATGCTCAGTCAGGTAGCTGGTAGTCTCCAGATGCTCTGTCAGGAAGTTGGTAGTCTTCAGATGCTCCATCAGGTAGTTCGTAGTCTCCAGATGCTCCGTCAGGTAGTTGGTAATCTCCAGAAGCTCCGTCAGGTAGTTCGTAGTCTCCAGATGCTCCGGCAGGTAGATGGTAGACTTCAGATGCTCCGCCAGGTAGTTGGTAGTCTCGAGATACTCCGCCAGCAAGTTGGTAGTCTCCAGGTGCTTCGTCAGGTAGTTGGTAGTCTCCAGATGCTCCAGCAGGTAGTTCGTAGTCTCTAGATGCACCGTCAGGTAGTTGGTAATCTCCAGATGCTCCGTCAGGTAGTTCGTAGTCGCTAGATGCACCGTCAGGTAGTTGGTAATCTCCAGATGCTCCGTCAGGTAGTTCGTAGTCTCCAGATGTTCCATCAGGTAGTTTCCAGATAGTCTCCAGTAGTCTGGTAGTCTCCAAATGCTCCAGTATTCTCCAGTAGTCTTTAGTCTCCAGATGATCCGTCATGTAATTGGTAGTCTCCAGATGCTCCGTCAGATAGTTGGTAGTTTCCAGATGCTCCACCAGGGAGTTGGTAGTCTCAAGTTGCTCCGTCAGGTAGTTGGTAGTCTCCAAATGCTCCATCATATAGGTGTTAGTGTACAGATGCTCTATCAGGTAGTTGGTAGTCTCCAGATGCTCCGCCAGGGAGTTGGTAGTCTCCAGATGCTCCGTCAGTTAGTTGGTAGTCTCCAGATGCTCCGTCAGGTAGTTGGTAGTCTCCAGATGCTCCATCAGGTAGTTGATAGTTTCCAGATGCTCCTTCAGATAGCTGGTAGTGAACAGATGCTCCGTCAGGTAGTTGGTAGTCTCCAGATGCTCCGTCAGGTAGTTGGTAGTCTCGAGATGCTCTGTCAAGTAGTTGGTAATCTGCAGATGCTTCGTCATATAGTTGGTAGTCTCCAGATGCTCCGTCAGGTAGTTGGTAGTCTCCAGATGCTCCGTCAGGTAGATGGTAGTCTCCAGATGCTCCTTCAGATAGTTGGTAGTGTACAGATGCTCCGACAGGTAGTTGGTAGTCTCCAGATGCTCCGGCAGGTAGTTAGTAGTCTCTAGATGCTCTGTCAGGTAGGTGGGTGTCTCCAGATGCTCCGTCAGGTAGTTCGTAGTTTCCAGATGCTCCATCAGGTAGTAGGTAGTCTCCAGATGCTTTGTCAGGAAGTTGGTAGTCTCCAGATGCTCCGTCAGGTAGATGGTAGTCTCCGGATGCTCCGTCAGGTAGTTGGTAATCTCCAGAAGCTCCGTCAGGCAGTTCGTAGTCTCCAGATGCTCCGGCAGGTAGATGGTAGTCTTCAGATGCTCCGCCAGGTAGTTGGTAGTCTCGAGATACTCCGCCAGCAAGTTGGTAGTCTCCAGGTGCTTCGTCAGGTAGTTGGTAGTCTCCAGATGCACCATCAGTTAGTTGGTAGTCTCCAGATGCTCCGTCAGGTAGTTGGTAGTCTCCAAATTTTCCGTCAGGTAGTTCGTAGTCTCCAGATGCTCCGTCAGGTAGTTGGAAGACTCCAGATGCTCCGTCAGGTAGTTCGTAGTCTCCAGATGCTCCGGCAGGTAGTTCGTAGTCTCCAGATGCTACGTCAGGTAGTTCGTAGTCTCCAGATGCTCCGTCAGGTAGTTGGTAGTCTCCAGATGCTCCGTCAGGTAGTTGGTAGTCTCCAGATGCTCTGTAAGGTAGTTGATAGTCTCCAGATGCTCCTTCAGATAGTTGGTAGTAAACAGATGCTCCGTCAGGCAGTTGGTAGTCTCCAGATGCTCTGTCAAGTATTTGGTAGTCTCCAGATGCTCCGTCAGGAAGTTGGTAGTCTCCAGATGCTCCGTCAGGTAGTTGATGTAGTTGGTAGTCTCCAAATGCTCCGTCAGGTAGTTGGTAGTCTAAAGATGCTCCGTCAGGAAGTTGGTAGTCTCCACATGCTCCTTCAGGTAGTTGGTAGTCTCCAGATGCTCCGACAGATAGTTGGTAGTCTTCAGATGCTCCATCAGGTAGTTCGTAGTCTCCAGATGCTCCGTCAGGTAGTTGATGTAGTTGGTAGTCTCCAAATGCTCCGTCAGGTAGTTGGTAGTCTAAAGATGCTCCGTCAGGAAGTTGGTAGTCTCCACATGCTCCTTCAGGTAGTTGGTAGTCTCCAGATGCTCCAGCAGGTAGTTCGTAGTCTCTAGATGCACCGTCAGGTAGTTGGTAGTCTCCAAATGCTCCGTCAGGTAGTTGGTAGTCTAAAGATGCTCCGTCAGGAAGTTGGTAGTCTCCACATGCTCCTTCAGGTAGTTGGTAGTCTCCAGATGCTCCGTCAGGTAGTTCGTAGTCGCTAGATGCACCGTCAGGTAGTTGGTAATCTCCAGATGCTCCGTCAGGTAGTTCGTAGTCTCCAGATGTTCCATCAGGTAGTTTCCAGATAGTCTCCAGTAGTCTGGTAGTCTCCAAATGCTCCAGTATTCTCCAGTAGTCTTTAGTCTCCAGATGATCCGTCATGTAATTGGTAGTCTCCAGATGCTCCGTCAGATAGTTGGTAGTTTCCAGATGCTCCACCAGGGAGTTGGTAGTCTCAAGTTGCTCCGTCAGGTAGTTGGTAGTCTCCAAATGCTCATTCATATAGGTGTTAGTGTACAGATGCTCCATCAGGTAGTTGGTAGTCTCCAGATGCTCCGCCAGGGAGTTGGTAGTCTCCAGATGCTCCGTCAGGTAGTTGGTAGTCTCCAGATGCTCCGTCAGGTAGTTGGTAGTCTCCAGATGCTCCGTCAGGTAGTTGGTAGTTTCCAGATGCTCCTTCAGATAGCTGGTAGTGAACAGATGCTCCGTCAGGTAGTTGGTAGTCTCCAGATGCTCCGTCAGGTAGTTGGTAGTCTCGAGATGCTCTGTCAAGTAGTTGGTAATCTCCAGATGCTCCGTCATATAGTTGGTAGTCTCAAGATGCTCCGTCAGGTAGTTGGTAGTCTCCAAATGCTCCTTCATATTGCTGGTAGTGTACAGATGTTCCATCAGAGTAGTTGGTAGTCTCCAGATGCTCCGCCAGGGAGTTGGTAGTCTCAAGATGCTCCGTCAGGTAGTAGGTAGTCTCCAAATGCTCCGTCATATAGGTGGTAACCTTCACATGCTCCGTCATATACTTGGTAGTCTCCAGATGCTCCGTCAGGTAGTTGGTAGTCTCCAGATGCTCCGTCATATAGTTAGTAGTCTCCAGATGCTCCGTCAGGAAGTTGGTAGTCTCCAGATGCTCAGTCAGGTAGTTGGTAGTCTCCAGATGCTCAGTCAGGTAGCTGGTAGTCTCCAGATGCTCTGTCAGGAAGTTGGTAGTCTCCAGATGCTCCGTCATATAATTGGTAGTCTCCAGATGCTCCGTCATGTTGTTGGTAGTCTCCAGATGCACCGTCAAGTAGTTGACGTAGTTGGTAGTCTCCAAATGCTCCGTCAGGTAGTTGGTAGTCTCCAGATGCTCCGTCAGGTAGTTGGTAAGCTCCAGATGCTCCGTCAGGTAGTTTGTAGTCTCCAGATGCTCCTTCAAATAGTTGGTAGTGAACAGATGCTCCGTTAGGTAGTTGGCGGTCTCCAGATGCTCCGTCAGGTAGTTGGTAGTCTCCAGATGCTCCGTCAGGTAGTTGGTAGTCTCCAAATGCTCCGTCAGGTAGTTGGTAGTCTCCAGATACTCCGTCAGGTAGTTGATGTAGTTGGTAGTCTCTAAATGCTCCGTCAGGTAGTTGGTAGTCTCCAGATGCTCCGTCAGGTAGTTGGTAGTCTCCAGATGCTCCGTCAGGTAGTTGGTAGTCTCCAAATGCTCCGTCAGGTAGTTGGTAGTCTCCAGATGCTCCGTCAGGTAGTTGATGTAGTTGGTAGTCTCCAGATGCTCCATGAGGTTGCTGGTATTCTCCAGATGCTCGGTCAGGTAGTTGGTTGTCTCCAGATGCTCCGTCAGGTAGTTGGTTGTCTCCAGTTGCTCCGTCAGGTAGTTGCTAGTCTCCAGATGCTTCGTCAGGTAGTTGGTAGTCTCCAGATGCTCCGTCAGGTAGTTCGTAGTCTCAAAATGCACCGTCAGGTAGTTGGTAATCTCCAGATGCTCCGTCAAGTAGTTCGTAGTCTGCAGATGCTCCGTCAGGTAGTTGATGTAGTTGGTAGTCTCCAGTAAGCTGGTAGTCTCCAAATGCTCCAGTATTCTCCAGTAGTCTGTAGTCTCCAGATTCTCCGTCATGTAATTGCTAGTCTCAAGATGCTCCGTCAGGTAGTTGGTAGTCTCCAGATGCTCCATAATATAATTGGTAGTCTCCAGATGCTCCGTCAGGAAGTTGGTAGTCTCCAGATGCTCCGTCTGGAAGTTGGTAGTCTCCAGATGCTCCGTCAGGAAGTTGGTAGTCTCCAAATGCTCCGTCATATAATTGGTAGTCTCCAGATGCTCCGTCAAGTAGTTCGTAGTCTCCAGATGCTCCGTCAGGTAGTTGATGTAGTTGGTAGTCTCCAAATGCTCCGTCAGGTAGTTGGCAGTCTCCAGATGCTCCGTCAGGTAGTTGGTAGTCTCCAGATGCTCCGACACATAGTTGATGTAGTTGATAGTCTCCAAATGCTCCGTCATATAGTTGGTAGTGTACAGATGCTCCATCAGGAAGTTGGTATTCTCCAAGTGCTCCGACAGGTAGTTGGTAGTTTTCAGATGCTCCGTAAGGTAGTTGGTATTCTCCACATGCTCGGGCAGGTAGTTGGTAGTCTCCAGATGCTCCGTCAGGTAGTTCGTAGTCTCCAGATTCTCCGGCAGGTAGTTCGTAGTCTCGAGATGTTCCGGTAGGTAGTTGGTAGTTTTCAGATGCTCCGTAAGGTAGTTGGTAGTCTCCAGATGCTTTGCCAGGTAGTTGGTAGTCTTCAGATGCTCCGGCAGGTAGTTCGTAGTCTCTAGATGCACCGTCATGTAGTTGGTAATCTCCAGATGCTCCGTCAGGAAGTTTGTAGTCTGCAGATGCTCCGTCAGGTAGTTTTCTGATAGTCTTCAGTAGTCTGGTAGTCTCCAAATGCTCCAGTATTCTCCAGTAGTCTGTAGTCTCCAGATGCTCCGTCATGTAATTGGTAATCTCCAGATGCTCCGTCAGGTAGCTGGTAGTCACCAGATGCTCCGCCAGGGAGTTGGTAGTCTCAAGATGCTCCGTCAGGTAGTTGGTAATCTGCAGGTGCTCCGACAGGTAGTTGATGTAGTTGGTAGTCTCCAAATGCTCCGTCAGGTAGTTGGTAGTCTCCAGATGCTCCTTCAAATAGATGGTAGTCTGCAGATGCTCCGTCAGGTAGTTGCTAGTCTCCTGATGCTCCGTCAGGTAGTTGATGTGGTTGGTAGTCTCCATATGCTCCGTCAGGTAGTTGGTAGTCTCCAGATGCTCTTTCAGATAGATGGTAGTCTCCAGATGCTCCGTCAGGTAGTTGGTAGTCTCCAGATGCTCCGTCAGGTAGATGGTAGTCTCCAGATGCTCCTTCAGATAGTTGGTAGTGTACAGATGCTCCGACAGGTAGTTGGTAGTCTCCAGATGCTCCGTCAGGTAGTTCGTAGTCTGCAGATGCTCCGTCAGGTAGTTGATGTAGTTGGTAGTCTCCAGTAAACTGGTAGTCTCCAAATGCTCCAGTATTCTCCAGTAGTCTGTAGTCTCCAGATTCTCCGTCATGTAATTGCTAGTCTCAAGATGCTCCGTCAGGTAGTTGGTAGTCTCCAGATGCTCCATAATATAATTGGTAGTCTCCAGATGCTCCGTCAGGAAGTTGGTAGTCTCCAGATGCTCCGTCAGGAAGTTGGTAGTCTCCAGATGCTCCGTCAGGAAGTTGGTAGTCTCCAAATGCTCCGTCATATAATTGGTAGTCTCCAGATGCTCCGTCAAGTAGTTGGTAGTCTCCAGATGCTCCGTCAGGTAGTTGATATAGTTGGTAGTCTCCAAATGCTCCGTCAGGTAGTTGGCAGTCTCCAGATGCTCCGTCAGGTAGTTGGTAGTCTCCAGATGCTCCGACACATAGTTGATGTAGTTGATAGTCTCCAAATGCTCCGTCATATAGTTGGTAGTGTACAGATGCTCCATCAGGAAGTTGGTATTCTCCAAGTGCTCCGACAGGCAGTTAGTAGTTTTCAGATGCTCCGTAAGGTAGTTGGTATTCTCCACATGCTCTGGCAGGTAGTTGGTAGTCTCCAGATGCTCCGTCAGGTAGTTCGTAGTCTCCAGATTCTCCGGCAGGTAGTTCGTAGTCTCGAGATGTTCCGGTAGGAAGTTGGAAGTTTTCAGATGCTCCGTAAGGTAGTTGGTAGTCTCCAGATGCTTTGCCAGGTAGTTGGTAGTCTTCAGATGCTCCGGCAGGTAGTTCGTAGTCTCTAGATGCACCGTCATGTAGTTGGTAATCTCCAGATGCTCCGTCAGGAAGTTTGTAGTCTGCAGATGCTCCGTCAGGTAGTTTTCAGATAGTCTTCAGTAGTCTGGTAGTCTCCAAATGCTCCAGTATTCTCCAGTAGTCTGTAGTCTCCAGATGTTCCGTCATGTAATTGGTAATCTCCAGATGCTCCGTCAGGTAGCTGGTAGTCACCAGATGCTCCGCCAGGGAGTTGGTAGTCTCAAGATGCTCCGTCAGGTAGTTGGTAATCTGCAGGTGCTCCGACAGGTAGTTGATGTAGTTGGTAGTCTCCAAATGCTCCGTCACGTAGTTGATAGTCTCCAGATGCTCCGTCAGGTAGTTGGTAGTCTCCAGATGCTCCTTCAGATAGATGGTAGTCTGCAGATGCTCCGTCAGGTAGTTGCTAGTCTCCTGATGCTCCGTCAGGTAGTTGATGTGGTTGGTAATCTCCATATGCTCCGTCAGGTAGTTGGTAGTCTCCAGATGCTCTTTCAGATAGATGGTAGTATCCAGATGCTCCGTCAGGTAGTTGGTAGTCTCCAGATGCTCCGTCAGGTAGATGGTAGTCTCCAGATGCTCCTTCAGATAGTTGGTAGTGTACAGATGCTCCGACAGGTAGTTGGTAGTCTCCAGATGCTCCGGCAGGTAGTTAGTAGTCTCTAGATGCTCTGTCAGGTAGGTGGGTGTCTCCAGATGCTCCGTCAGGTAGTTCGTAGTCTCCAGATGCTCCATCAGGTAGTAGGTAGTCTCCAGATGCTTTGTCAGGTAGTTGGTAGTCTGCAGATGCTCCGTCAGGTAGATGGTAGTCTCCAGATGCTCCGTCAGGTAGTTGGTAGTCTCCAGATGCTCTTTTAGATAGTTGGGAGATCCAGATGCGCCGACAAGTAGTTGGTAGTCTCCAGATGCTACGTCAGGTAGTTGGTTGTCTCCAGATGCTCCGTCAGGTAGTTGGTAGTCTCCAGATGCTCCGTCAGGTAGTTGGTAGTCTCCAGATGCTGCGTCATGTAGTAGGAAGTCTCCAGATGCTCCAGCAGGGAGTTGATGTAGTTGGTAGACTCCAGATGCTCCGGCAGGTAGTTGGTACTCTCCAGATGCTCCGTCAGGTAGTTGGTAGTCTCCAGATGCTTCGTCAGGTACTAGGTAGTCTCCAGATGCTTTGTCAGATAGTTGATAGCCTCCAGATGCTCCGTCAGGTAGTTGGTACTCTCCAGATGCTCCGTCAGGTAGTTGGTAGTCTCCAGATGCTCCGTCACGTAGTTGGTAGTCTCCAGATGCTCCGTCAGGTAGTTGGTAGTCTCCAGATGCTTCGTCAGGTACTAGATAGTCTCCAGATGCTTCGTCAGGTAGTTGGTAGTCTCCAGATGCTCCGGCAGGTAGTTGGTACTCTCCAGATGCTCCGTCAGGTAGTTGGTAGTCTCCAGACGCTCCGTAAATTAGTTGGTAGTCTCCAGATGCTCCGACACATAGTTGATGTAGTTGGTAGTCTCCAGATGCTCCGTCATATAATTGGTAGTGTACAGATGCTTCGTTAGGAAGTTGGTAGTTTCCAGATGCATCGTCAGGTAGTTGGTATTCTCCAGATGCTTCGTCAGGTAGTTGGTAGTCTCCAGATGCTCGGTCAGGTAGTTGGTAGTCTCCAGATGCTCCGTCATATAGTTGGTAGTCTCCAGATGCTCCGTCAGGTAATTCGTAGTCTCCAGATGCTCCGGCAGGTAGTTGGTAGTTTTCAGATGCTCCGTAAGGTAGTTGGTAGTCTCCAGATGCTTCGTCAGGTAGTTGGTAGTCTCCAGATGCTCCGTCATATAGTTGGTAGTCTCCAGATGCTCCGTCAGGTAGTTGGTAGTCTCCAGATGCTCCGTCAGGTAGTTGATATAGTTGGTAGTCTCCAAACGCTCCGTCAGGTAGTTGCTAGTCTAAAGATGCTCCGTCAGGTAGTTGGTAGTCTCCAGATGCTCTGTAAGGTAGTTGATAGTCTCCAGATGCTCCTTCAGATAGATGGTAGTAAACAGATGCTCCGTCAGGCAGTTGGTAGTCTCCAGATGCTCTGTCAAGTATTTGGTAGTCTCCAGATGCTCCGTCAGGTAGTTGATGTAGTTGGTAGTCTCCAAATGCTCCGTCAGGTAGTTGGTAGTCTAAAGATGCTCCGTCAGGAAGTTGGTAGTCTCCAGATGCTCCGTCAGGTAGTTGGTAGTCTCCAGATGCTCCGACAGATAGTTGGTAGTCTTCAGATGCTCCATCAGGTAGTTCGTAGTCTCCAGATGCTCCGTCAGGTAGTTGGTAATCTCCAGAAGCTCCGTCAGGTAGTTCGTAGTCTCCAGATGCTCCGGCAGGTAGATGGTAGACTTCAGATGCTCCGCCAGGTAGTTGGTAGTCTCGAGATACTCCGCCAGCAAGTTGGTAGTCTCCAGGTGCTTCGTCAGGTAGTTGGTAGTCTCCAGATGCTCCAGCAGGTAGTTCGTAGTCTCTAGATGCACCGTCAGGTAGTTGGTAATCTCCAGATGCTCCGTCAGGTAGTTCGTAGTCGCTAGATGCACCGTCAGGTAGTTGGTAATCTCCAGATGCTCCGTCAGGTAGTTCGTAGTCTCCAGATGTTCCATCAGGTAGTTTCCAGATAGTCTCCAGTAGTCTGGTAGTCTCCAAATGCTCCAGTATTCTCCAGTAGTCTTTAGTCTCCAGATGATCCGTCATGTAATTGGTAGTCTCCAAATGCTCCGTCAGATAGTTGGTAGTTTCCAGATGCTCCACCAGGGAGTTGGTAGTCTCAAGTTGCTCCGTCAGGTAGTTGGTAGTCTCCAAATGCTCCATCATATAGGTGTTAGTGTACAGATGCTCCATCAGGTAGTTGGTAGTCTCCAGATGCTCCGCCAGGGAGTTGGTAGTCTCCAGATGCTCCGTCAGGTAGTTGGTAGTCTCCAGATGCTCCGTCAGGTAGTTGGTAGTCTCCAGATGCTCCGTCAGGTAGTTCATAGTTTCCAGATGCTCCTTCAGATAGCTGGTAGTGAACAGATGCTCCGTCAGGTAGTTGGTAGTCTCCAGATGCTCCGTCAGGTAGTTGGTAGTCTCGAGATGCTCTGTCAAGTAGTTGGTAATCTCCAGATTCTCCGTCATATAGTTGGTAGTCTCAAGATGCTCCGTCAGGTAGTTGGTAGTCTCCAAATGCTCCTTCATATTGGTGGTAGTGTACAGATGTTCCATCAGTGTAGTTGGTAGTCTCCAGATGCTCCGCCAGGGAGTTGGTAGTCTCAAGATGCTCCGTCAGGTAGTACGTAGTCTCCAAATGCTCCGTCATATAGGTGGTAACCTCCACATGCTCCGTCATATACTTGGTAGTCTCCAGATGCTCCGTCAGGTAGTTGGTAGTCTCCAGATGCTCCGTCATATAGTTAGTAGTCTCCAGATGCTCCGTCAGGTAGCTGGTAGTCTCCAGATGCTCTGTCAGGAAGTTGGTAGTCTCCAGATGCTCCGTCATATAATTGGTAGTCTCCAGATGCTCCGTCAAGTTGTTGGTAGTCTCCAGATGCACCGTCAAGTAGTTGACGTAGTTGGTAGTCTCCAAATGCTCCGTCAGGTAGTTGGTAGTCTCCAGATGCTCCGTTAGGTAGTTGGTAAGCTCCAGATGCTCCGTCAGGTAGTTTGTAGTCTCCAGATGCTCCTTCAAATAGTTGGTAGTGAACAGATGCTTCGTTAGGTAGTTGGCGGTCTCCAGATGCTCCGTCAGGTAGTTGGTAGTCTCCAGATGCTCCGTCAGGTAGTTGGTAGTCTCCAGATGCTCCGCCAGGTAGTTGGTAGTCTCCAGATGCTCCGTCATATAGTTGTAGTCTAAAGATGCTCCGTCAGGTAGTTGATAGTCTCCAGATACTCCGTCAGGTAGTTGATGTAGTTGGTAGTCTCTAAATGCTCCGTCAGGTAGTTGGTAGTCTCCAGATGCTCCGTCAGGTAGTTGGTAGTCTCCAGATGCTCCGTCAGGTAGTTGGTAGTCTCCAAATGCTCCGTCAGGTAGTTGGTAGTCTCCAGATGCTCCATCAGGTTGCTGGTATTCTCCAGATGCTCCGTCAGGTAGTTCGTAGTCTCAAAATGCACCGTCAGGTAGTTGGTAATCTCCAGATGCTCCGTCAGGTAGTTCGTAGTCTGCAGATGCTCCGTCAGATAGTTGATGTAGTTGGTAGTCTCCAGTAAACTGGTAGTCTCCAAATGCTCCAGTATTCTCCAGTAGTCTGTAGTCTCCAGATTCTCCGTCATGTAATTGCTAGTCTCAAGATGCTCCGTCAGGTAGTTGGTAGTCTCCAGATGCTCCATAATATAATTGGTAGTCTCCAGATGCTCCGTCAGGAAGTTGGTAGTCTCCAGATGCTCTGTCAGGAAGTTGGTAGTCTCCAGATACTCCGTCAGGAAGTTGGTAGTCTCCAAATGCTCCGTCATATAATTGGTAGTCTCCAGATGCTCCGTCAAGTAGTTGGTAGTCTCCAGATGCTCCGTCAGGTAGTTGATGTAGTTGGTAGTCTCCAAATGCTCCGTCAGGTAGTTGGCAGTCTCCAGATGCTCCGTCAGGTAGTTGGTAGTCTCCAGATGCTCCGACACATAGTTGATGTAGTTGATTGTCTCCAAATGCTCCGTTATATAGTTGGTAGTGTACAGATGCTCCATCAGGAAGTTGGTATTCTCCAAGTGCTCCGACAGGTAGTTGGTAGTTTTCAGATGCTCCGTAAGTTAGTTGGTATTCTCCACATGCTCGGGCAGGTAGTTGGTAGTCTCCAGATGCTCCGTCAGGTAGTTCGTAGTCTCCAGTTTCTCCGGCAGGTAGTTCGTAGTCTCCAGATGTTCCGTTAGGTAGTTGGTAGTTTTCAGATGCTCCGTAAGGTAGTTGGTAGTCTCCAGATGCTTTGCCAGGTAGTTGGTAGTCTTCAGATGCTCCGGCAGGTAGTTCGTAGTCTCTAGATGCACCGTCATGTAGTTGGTAATCTCCAGATGCTCCGTCAGGATGTTTGTAGTCTGCAGATGCTCCGTCAGGTAGTTTTCTGATAGTCTTCAGTAGTCTGGTAGTCTCCAAATGCTCCAGTATTCTCCAGTAGTCTGTAATCTCCAGATGCTCCGTCATGTAATTGGTAATCTCCAGATGCTCCGTCAGGTAGCTGGTAGTCACCAGATGCTCCGCCAGGGAGTTAGTAGTCTCAAGATGCTCCGTCAGGTAGTTGGTAATCTGCAGGTGCTCCGACAGGTAGTTGATGTAGTTGGTAGTCTCCAAATGCTCCGTCAGGTAGTTGGTAGTCTCCAGATGCTCCGTCAGGTAGTTGGTAGTCTCCAGATGCTCCTTCAGATAGATGGTAGTCTGCAGATGCTCCGTCAGGTAGTTGCTAGTCTCCTGATGCTCCGTCAGGTAGTTGATGTGGTTGGTAGTCTCCATATGCTCCGTCAGGTAGTTGGTAGTCTCCAGATGCTCTTTCAGATAGATGGTAGTCTCCAGATGCTCCGTCAGGTAGTTGGTAGTCTCCAGATGCTCCGTCAGGTAGATGGTAGTCTCCAGATGCTCCTTCAGATAGTTGGTAGTGTACAGATGCTCCGACAGGTAGTTGGTAGTCTCCAGATGCTCCGGCAGGTAGTTAGTAGTCTCTAGATGCTCTGTCAGGTAGGTGGGTGTCTCCAGATGCTCCGTCAGGTAGTTCGTAGTCTCCAGATGCTCCATCAGGTAGTAGGTAGTCTCCAGATGCTTTGTCAGGTAGTTGGTAGTCTGCAGATGCTCCGTCAGGTAGATGGTAGTCTCCAGATGCTCCTTCAGGTAGTTGGTAGTTTCCAGATGCTCCGTCAGGTAGTTGGTAGTGTCCAGATGCTCTTTTAGATAGTTGGGAGATCCAGATGCGCCGACAAGTAGTTGGTAGTCTCCAGATGCTACGTCAGGTAGTTGGTTGTCTCCAGATGCTCCGTCAGGTAGTTGGTAGTCTCCAGATGCTCCGTCAGGTAGTTGGTAGTCTCCAGATGCTCCGTCATGTAGTAGGAAGTCTCCAGATGCTCCAGCAGGGAGTTGATGTAGTTGGTAGACTCCAGATGCTCCGGCAGGTAGTTGGTACTCTCCAGATGCTCCGTCAGGTAGTTGGTAGTCTCCAGATGCTTCGTCAGGTACTAGATAGTCTCCAGATGCTTTGTCAGATAGTTGATAGCCTCCAGATGCTCCGTCAGGTAGTTGGTACCCTCCAGATGCTCCGTCAGGTAGTTGGTAGTCTCCAGATGCTCCGTCACGTAGTTGGTAGTCTCCAGATGCTCCGTCAGGTAGTTGGTAGTCTGCAGATGCTTCGTCAGGTACTAGACAGTCTCCAAATGCTTCGTCAGGTAGTTGGTAGTCTCCAGATGCTCCGGCAGGTAGTTGGTACTCTCCAGATGCTCCGTCAGGTAGTTGGTAGTCTCCAGACGCTCCGTAAGGTAGTTGGTAGTCTCCAGATGCTCCGACACATAGTTGATGTAGTTGGTAGTCTCCAGATGCTCCGTCATATAGTTGGTAGTGTACAGATGCTTCGTCAGGAAGTTGGTAGTTTCCAGATGCATCGTCAGGTAGTTGGTATTCTCCAGATGCTTCGTCAGGTAGTTGGTAGTCTCCAGATGCTCGGTCAGGTAGTTGGTAGTCTCCAGATACTCCGTCATATAGTTGGTAGTCTCCAGATGCTCCGTCAGGTAATTCGTAGTCTCCAGATGCTCCGGCAGGTAGTTGGTAGTTTTCAGATGCTCCGTAAGGTAGTTGGTAGTCTCCAGATGCTTCGTCAGGTAGTTGGTAGTCTCCAGATGCTCCGTCATATAGTTGGTAGTCTCCAGATGCACCGTCAGGTAGTTGGTAGTCTCCAGATGCTCCGTCAGGTAGTTGATGTAGTTGGTAGTCTCCAAACGCTCCGTCAGGGAGTTGGTAGTCTAAAGATGCTCCGTCAGGTAGTTGGTAGTCTAAAGATGCTCCGTAAGGTAGTTGGTAGTCTCCAGATGCTCCATCAGGTAGTTGGTAGTCTCCAGATGCTCCTACAGGTAGTTGACGTAGTTGGTAGTCTCCAAATGCTCCGTCAGGTAGTTGGTAGTCTCCAGATGCTCCGTCAGGTAGTTGGTAGTCTCCAGATGCTCTGCCAGAAAGTTGGTAGTCTCCAGATGTTCCTTCAGATAGATGGTAGTCTGCAGATGCTCCGTCAGGTAGTTGGTAGTCTCCAGATGTTCCGTCAGATAGTTGATAGTCTCCAGATGCTCCGTCAGGTAGTTGGTAGTCTCCAGATGCTCCGTCAGGTAGATGGTAGTCTCCAGATGCTCCTACAGGTAGTTGATGTAGTTGGTAGTCTCCAAATGCTCTTTTAGATAGTTGGGAGATCCAGATGCGCCGACAAGTAGTTGGTAGTCTCCAGATGCTCCGTCAGGTAGTTAGTTGTCTCCAGATGCTCCATCAGGTAGATGGTAGTCTGCAGATGCTCCGTCATGTAGTAGGAAGTCTCCAGATGCTCCAGCAGGGAGTTGATGTAGTTGGTAGTCTCCAGATGCTTCATCAGGTAGTTGGTAGTCTCCAGATGCTCCAGCAGGTAGTTGGTAGTCTCCAAATGCTCCGTCAGGTAGTTGGTAGTCTCCAGATTCTCCGTCAGGTAGTTGGTAGCCTCCAGATGCTTCGTCAGGTACTAGGTAGTCTCCAGATGCTTCATCAGGTAGTTGGTAGTCTCCAGATGCTCCGGCAGGTAGTTGGTAATCTGCAGATGATCCGTCAGGTAGTTGGTAATCTCCAGATGCTCTGTCAGGTAGTTCGTAGTCTCCAGATGCTCCGTCAGGTAGTTCGTAGTCTCCAGATGCTCCGTCAGGTAGTTTCCAGATAGTCTCCAGTAATCTGGTATTCTCCAAATGCTCCAGTATTCTCCAGTAGTCTGTAGTCTCCAGATGCTCCGTCATGTAATTGGTAGTCTCAAGATGCTCCGTCAGGTAGTTGGTAGTCTCCAGATGCTCCGTCATATAGTTGGTAATCTCCAGATGCTCCGTCAGGTAGTTGGTAGTCTCCGGATTCTCCGTCAAGTAGTCGATGCAGTTGGTAGTGTCCAAATGCTCCGTCATATACTTGGTAACCTCTAGATGCTCCGTCATATACTTGGTAGTCTCCAGATGCTCCGTCAGGTAGTTGGTAGTCTCCAGATGCTCCGTCAGGTAGTTGATGTAGTTGGTAGTCTCCAAATGCTTCGTCAGGTAGTTGGTAGTCTAAAGGTGCTCCGTCAGGTAGTTGGTAGTCTGCAGATGCTCCGTCAGGTAGTTGGTAGTCTCCAGATGCTCCTACAGGTAGTTGATGTCGTTGGTAGTCTCCAAATGCTCCGTCAGGTAGTTGGTAGTCTCCAGATGCTCCGTCAGGTAGTTGGTAGTCTCTAGATGCTCCGTCGGGTAGTTGGTAGTCTCCAGATGCTCCGTCATATAGTTGGTAATCTCCAGATGCTGCGTCAGGTTGTTGGTAGTCTCCGGATGCTCCGTCAGGTAGTTGATGCAGTTGGTAGTCTCCAAATGCTCCGTCATATACTTGGTAACCTCTAGATGCTCCGTCATATACTTGGTAGTCTCCAGATGCTCCGTCAGGTAGTTGGTAGTCTCCAGATGCTCCGTCATATAGTTGGTAATCTCCAGATGCTCCGTCAGGTAGTTGGTAGTCTCCAGATGCTCCGTCAGGTAGTTGATGTAGTTGGTAGTCTCCAAATGCTTCGTCAGGTAGTTGGTAGTCTAAAGATGCTCCGTCAGGTACTTGGTAGTCTGCAGATGCTCCGTCAGGTAGTTGGTAGTCTTCAGATGCTCTGTCAGGTAGTTTGTAGTCTCGAGATACTCCGCCAGGTAGTTGGTAGTCTCCAGATGCTTCGTCAGGTAGTTGGTAGTCTCCAGATGCTCCGGCAGGTAGTTCGTAGTCTCTAGATGCACCGTCAGGTAGTTGGTAATCTCCAGATGCTCCGTCAGGTAGTTCGTAGTCTCCAGATGTTCCATCAGGTAGTTTCCAGATAGTCTCCAGTAGTCTGGTAGTCTCCAAATGCTCCAGTATTCTCTAGTAGTCTTTAGTCTCCAGATGATCCGTCATGTAATTGGTAGTCTCCAGTTGCTCCGTCAGGTAGTTGGTAGTCTCCAAATGCACCGTCATATAGGTGGTAGTGTACAGATGCTCCATCAGGTAGTTGGTAGTCTCCAGATGCTCCGGCAGGTAGTTGGTAGTCTCCAGATGCTCCGCCAGGGAGTTGGTAGTCTCCAGATGCTCCGTCAGGTAGTTGGTAGTCTCCAGATGCTCCGTCAGGTTGTTGATAGTCTCCAGTTGCTCCTTCAGATAGTTGGTAGTGAATAGATGCTCCGTCAGGTAGTTGGTGGTCTCCAGATGCTCCGTCAGGTAGTTGGTAGTCTCCATATGCTCCGTCATATAGTTTTAGTCTAAAGATGCTCCGTCAGGTAGTTGGTAGTCTCCAGATGCTCCGTCATATTGTTGTAGTCTAAAGATGCTCCATCAGGTAGTTGGTAGTCTCAAGATACTCCGTCAGGTAGTTGATGTAGTTGGTAGTCTCCAAATGCTCCGTCTGGTAGTTGGTAGTCTCCAGATGCTCCGTCAGGTAGTTGGTAGTCTCCAGATGCTCCGTTAGGTAGTTGGTAGTCTCCAGTTGCTCCGGCAGGTAGTTGGTTGTCTCCAGATGCTCCGTCAGGTAGTTGGTAGTCTCCAGATGCTTCGTCAGGTAGTTGGTAGTCTCCACATGCTCCGGCAGGTAGTTGGTAGTCTCCAGATGCTCCGTCAGGTAGTTGGTAGTCTCTAGATGCTTCGTCAGGTACTAGGTAGTCTCCACATGCTCCGTCAGGTAGTTGGTAGTCTCTAGATGCTCCGTCAGATAGTTGGTAGTCTCCAGATGCTCCGTCAGGTAGTTGGTAGTCTCCAGATGCACTGTCATGAAGTTGGTAGTCTCCAAATGCTCCGTCATATAGTTGGTTGTATACAGATGCTCCATCAGGTACTTGGTAGTCTCCAGATGCTTCGTCAGGTAGTTGGTATTCTCCAGATGCTCGGTCAGGTAGTTGGTAGTCTCCAGATGCTCCGTCAGGTAGTTCGTAGTCTCCAGATGCTCCGGCAGGTAGTTGGTAGTTTTCAGATGCTCCGTAAGGTAGTTGGTAGTCTCCAGATGATTCGTCAGGTAGTTGGTAGTCTCCAGATGCTCCGTCAGGTAGCTGGTAGTCTCCAGATGCTCCGCCAGGGAGTTGGTAGTCTCAAGATGCTCCGTCAGGTAGTTGGTAGTCTCCAGGTGCTCCGACAGGTAGTTGATGCAGTTAATAGTCTCCAAATGCGCCGTCAGGTAGTTGGTAGTCTCAAGATGCTCCGTCAGGTAGTTGGTAGTCTCCAGATGCTCCTTCAGATAGATGGTAGTCTGCAGATGCTCCGTCAGGTAGTTGGTAGTCTCCAGATACTCCGTCAGGTAGTTGGTAGTCTCCAGATGCTCCTTCAGATAGATGGTAGTCTGCAGATGCTCTGTCAGGTAGTTCGTAGACTCCAGATGCTCCGTGAGGTAGTTGATGGAGTTGGTAGTCTCCAGATACTCCGTCAGGTAATTGGTAGTCTCCAGATGCTCTTTCAGATAGATGGTAGTCTTCAGATGCTCCGTCAGGTAGTTGGTAGTCTCCAGATGTTACTTCAGATAGTTGGTAGTGTACAGATGCTCCGACAGGTAGTTGGTGGTCTCCAGATGCTCCGGCAGGGAGTTGATGTAGTTGGTAGTCTCCAGATGCTTCATCAGGTAGTTGGTAGTCTCCAGATGCTCCAGCAGGTAGTTGGTAGTCTCCAAATGCTCCGTCAGGTAGTTGGTAGTCTCCAGATGCTCCGTCAGGTAGTTGGTAGCCTCCAGATGCTTCGTCAGGTACTAGGTAGTCTCCAGATGCTTCATCAGGAAGTTGGTAGTCTCCAGATGCTCCGGCAGGTAGTTGGTAGTCTCCAGATGCTTCGTCAGATAGTTGATAGCCTCCAGATGCTCCGTCAGGTAGTTGGTAGTCTCCAGATGCTCCGTAATGTAGTTGGTAGTCTCCAGATGCTGCGACACATTGTTGATGTAGTTGGTCGTCTCCAGATGCACCGTCATGAAGTTGGTAGTCTCCAAATGCTCCGTCATATAGTTGGTAGTGTACAGATGCTCCATCAGGTACTTGGTAGTCTCCAGATGAATCGTCAGGTAGTTGGTAGTCTCCAGATGCTTCGTCAGGTAGTTGGTATTCTCCAGATGCTCGGTCAGGTAGTTGGTAGTCTCCAGGTGCTCCGACAGGTAGTTGATGTAGTTAATAGTCTCCAAATGCTCCGTCAGGTAGTTGGTAGTCTCAAGATGCTCCGACACATAGTTGATGTAGTTGGTAGTCTCCAGATGCTCCGTCAGGTAGTTGGTAGTCTCCAGATGCTCCGGCAGGTAGTTCGTAGTCTCCAGATGCTCCGTCAGGTAGTTGGTAGTTTCCAGATGCTCCGTCAGGTAGTTGGTAGTCTCCAGATGCTCCGTCAGGTAGTTGGTAGTCTCCAGATGCTCCGTCAGGTAGTTGGTAGTCTCCAGATGCTCCGGCAGGTAGTTGGTAGTCTCCAGATTCTTCGTCAGGTAGTTGGTAGTCTCCACAGGCTCCGGCAGGTAGTTCGTAGTCTCCAGATGCTCCGTCAGGCAGTTGGTAGTCTCCAGATGCTTCGTCAGGTAGTTGGTAGTCTCCAGATGCTCCGGCAGGTAGTTGGTAGTCTCCAGATGCTTCGTCAGGTACTAGGTAGTCTCCAGATGCTTCGTCAGGTACTAGGTAGTCTCCACATGCTCCGTCAGGTAGTTGGTAGTCTCTAGATGCTCCGTCAGGTAGTTGGTAGTCTCCAGATGCTCCGTCAGGTAGTTGGTAGTCTCCAGATGCTCCGACACATAATTCATGTAGTTGGTAGTCTCCAGATGCACTGTCATGAATTTGGTAGTCTCCAAATCCTCCGTCATATATTTGGTTGTATACAGATGCTCCATCAGGTACTTGGTAGTCTCTAGATGCTTCCTCAGGTAGTTCGTATTCTCCAGATGCTCGGTCAGGTAGTTGGTAGTCTCCAGATGCTCCGTCAGGTAGTTCGTCGTCTCCAGATGCTCCGGCAGGTAGTTGGTAGTTTTCAGATGCTCCGTAAGGTAGTTGGTAGTATCCAGATGATTCGTCAGGTAGTTGGTAGTCACCAGATGCTCCGTCAGGTAGCTGGTAGTCTCCAGATGCTCCGCCAGGGAGTTGGTAGTCACAAGATACTCCGTCAGGTAGTTGGTAGTCTCCAGGTGCTCCGACAGGTAGTTGATGTAGTTAATAGTCTCCAAATGCTCCGTCAGGTAGTTGGTAGTCTCAAGATGCTCCGTCAGGTAGTTGGTAGTCTCCAGATGCTCCTTCAGATAGATGGTAGTCTGCAGATGCTCCGTCAGGTAGTTGGAAGTCTCCAGATACTCCGTCAGGTAGTTGGTAGTCTCCAGATGCTCCTTCAGATAGATGGTAGTCTGCAGATGCTCTGTTAGGTAGTTGGTAGACTCCAGATGCTCCGTGAGGTAGTTGATGGAGTTGGTAGTCTCCAAATGCTTCGTCAGGTAGTTGGTAGTCTCCTGATGCTCCGTCAGGAAGTTGGTAGTCTCCAGATGCTCCGTCAGGTAGTTGGTAGTGTCCAGATGCTCTTTCAGATAGATGGTAGTCTTCAGATGCTCCGTCCGGTAGTTGGTAGTCTCCGGATGCTATTTCAGATAGTTGGTAGTGTACTGATGCTCCGACAGGTAGTTGGTAGTCTCCAGCTGCTCCGGCAGGCAGTTAGTAGTCTCTAGATTCTCCGTCAGGTAGTTGGTTGTCTCCAGATACTCCGTCAGGTAGTTCGTCTTCTCCAGATGCTCCATCAGGTAGTTGGTAGTCTCCAGATGCTCCATCAGGTAGTTGGTAGTCTCCAGATGCTTTGTCAGGTAGTTGGTAGTCTCCAGATGCTCCGGCAGGTAGTTAGTAGTCTCTAGATGCTCTGTTAGGTAGTTGGTTGTCTCCAGATGCTCCGTCAGGTAGTTGGTAGTCTCCAGATGCTCCGTCAGGTAGCTGGTAGTCTCCAGATGCTCCGCCAGGGAGTTGGTAGTCTCAAGATGCTCCGTCAGGTAGTTGGTAGTCTCCAGGTGCTCCGACAGGTAGGTGATGTAGTTGGTAGTCTCCAAATGCTCCGTCAGGTAGTTAGTAGTCTCCAGATGCTCCGGCAAGTAGTTCGTAGTCTCTAGATGCACCGTCAGGTAGTTGGTAATCTGCAGATGATCCGTCAGGTAGTTGGTAATCTCCAGATGCTCCGTCAGGTAGTTCGTAGTCTCCAGATGCTCCGTCAGGTAGTTCGTAGTCTCCAGATGCTCCGTCAGGTAGTTTCCAGATAGTCTCCAGTAATCTGGTATTCTCCAAATGCTCCAGTATTCTCCAGTAGTCTGTAGTCTCCAGATGCTCCGTCATGTAATTGGTAGTCTCAAGATGCTCCGTCAGGTAGTTGGTAGTCTCCAGATGCTCCGTCATATAGTTGGTAATCTTCAGATGCTCCGTCAGGTAGTTGGTAGTCTCCGGATTCTCCGTCAAGTAGTCGATGCGGTTGGAAGTCTCCAAATGCTCCGTCATATTCTTGGTAACCTCTAGATGCTCCGTCATATACTTGGTAGTCTCCAGATGCTCCGTCAGGTAGTTGGTAGTCTCCAGATGCTCCGTCAGGTAGTTGATGTAGTTGGTAGTCTCCAAATGCTTCGTCAGGTAGTTGGTAGTCTAAAGGTGCTCCGTCAGGTAGTTGGTAGTCTGCAGATGCTCCGTCAGGTAGTTGGTAGTCTTTAGATGCTCCTACAGGTAGTTGATGTCGTTGGTAGTCTCCAAATGCTCCGTCAGGTAGTTGGTAGTCTCCAGATGCTCCGTCAGGTAGTTGGTAGTCTCTAGATGCTCCGTCGGGTAGTTGGTAGTCTCCAGATGCTCCGTCATATAGTTGGTAATCTCCAGATGCTGCGTCAGGTAGTTGGTAGTCTCCGGCTGCTCCGTCAGGTAGTTGATGCAGTTGGTAGTCTCCAAATGCTCCGTCATATACTTGGTAACCTCTAGATGCTCCGTCATATACTTGGTAGTCTCCAGATGCTCCGTCAGGTAGTTGGTAGTCTCCAGATGCTCCGTCATATAGTTGGTAATCTCCAGATTCTCCGTCAGGTAGTTGGTAGTCTCCAGATGCTCCGTCAGGTAGTTGATGTAGTTGATAGTCTCCAAATGCTTCGTCAGGTAGTTGGTAGTCTAAAGATGCTCCGTCAGGTACTTGGTAGTCTGCAGATGCTCCGTCAGGTAGTTGGTAGTCTTCAGATGCTCCGTCAGGTAGTTTGTAGTCTCGAGATACTCCGCCAGGTAGTTGGTAGTCTCCAGATGCTTCGTCAGGTAGTTGGTAGTCTCCAGATGCTCCGGCAGGTAGTTCGAGGTCTCTAGATGCACCGTCAGGTAGTTGGTAATCTCCAGATGCTCCGTCAGGTAGTTCGTAGTCTCCAGATGTTCCATCAGGTAGTTTCCAGATAGTCTCCAGTAGTCTGGTAGTCTCCAAATGCTCCAGTATTCTCTAGTAGTCTTTAGTCTCCAGATGATCCGTCATGTAATTGGTAGTCTCCAGTTGCTCCGTCAGGTAGTTGGTAGTCTCCAAATGCACCGTCATATAGGTGGTAGTGTACAGATGCTCCATCAGGTAGTTGGTAGTCTCCAGATGCTCCGGCAGGTAGTTGGTAGTCTCCAGATGCTCCGCCAGGGAGTTGGTAGTCTCCAGATGCTCCGTCAGGTAGTTGGTAGTCTCCAGATGCTCCGTCAGGTTGTTGATAGTCTCCAGTTGCTCCTTCAGATAGTTGGTAGTGAATAGATGCTCCGTCAGGTAGTTGGTGGTCTCCAGATGCTCCGTCAGGTAGTTGGTAGTCTCCATATGCTCCGTCATATAGTTTTAGTCTAAAGATGCTCCGTCAGGTAGTTGGTAGTCTCCAGATGCTCCGTCATATTGTTGTAGTCTAAAGATGCTCCGTCAGGTAGTTGGTAGTCTCAAGATACTCCGTCAGGTAGTTGATGTAGTTGGTAGTCTCCAAATGCTCCGTCTGGTAGTTGGTAGTCTCCAGATGCTCCGTCAGGTAGTTGGTAGTCTCCAGATGCTCCGTTAGGTAGTTGGTAGTCTCCAGATGCTCCGGCAGGTAGTTGGTTGTCTCCAGATGCTCCGTCAGGTAGTTGGTAGTCTCCAGATTCTTCGTCAGGTAGTTGGTAGTCTCCACATGCTCCGGCAGGTAGTTCGTAGTCTCCAGATGCTCCGTCAGGTAGTTGGTAGTCTCCAGATGCTTCGTCAGGTAGTTGGTAGTCTCCAGATGCTCCGGCAGGTAGTTGGTAGTCTCCAGATGCTCCGTCAGGTAGTTGGTAGTCTCTAGATGCTTCGTCAGGTACTAGGTAGTCTCCACATGCTCCGTCAGGTAGTTGGTAGTCTCTAGATGCTCCGTCAGATAGTTGGTAGTCTCCAGATGCTCCGTCAGGTAGTTGGTAGTCTCCAGATGCACTGTCATGAAGTTGGTAGTCTCCAAATGCTCCGTCATATAGTTGGTTGTATACAGATGCTCCATCAGGTCCTTGGTAGTCTCCAGATGCTTCGTCAGGTAGTTGGTATTCTCCAGATGCTCGGTCAGGTAGTTGGTAGTCTCCAGATGCTCCGTCAGGTAGTTCGTAGTCTCCAGATGCTCCGCCAGGTAGTTGGTAGTTTTCAGATGCTCCGTAAGGTAGTTGGTAGTCTCCAGATGATTCGTCAGGTAGCTGGTAGTCTCCAGATGCTCCGCCAGGGAGTTGGTAGTCTCAAGATGCTCCGTCAGGTAGTTGGTAGTCTCCAGGTGCTCCGACAGGTAGTTGATGCAGTTAATAGTCTCCAAATGCGCCGTCAGGTAGTTGGTAGTCTCAAGATGCTCCGTCAGGTAGTTGGTAGTCTCCAGATGCTCCTTCAGATAGATGGTAGTCTGCAGATGCTCCGTCAGGTAGTTGGTAGTCTCCAGATACTCCGTCAGGTAGTTGGTAGTCTCCAGATGCTCCTTCAGATAGATGGTAGTCTGCAGATGCTCTGTCAGGTAGTTCGTAGACTCCAGATGCTCCGTGAGGTAGTTGATGGAGTTGGTAGTCTCCAGATACTCCGTCAGGTAGTTGGTAGTCTCCCGATGCTCCGTCAGGTAATTGGTAGTCTCCAGATGCTCTTTCAGATAGATGGTAGTCTTCAGATGCTCCGTCAGGTAGTTGGTAGTCTCCAGATGTTACTTCAGATAGTTGGTAGTGTATAGATGCTCCGACAGGTAGTTGGTAGTCTCCAGATGCTCCGGCAGGGAGTTGATGTAGTTGGTAGTCTCCAGATGCTTCATCAGGTAGTTGGTAGACTCCAGATGCTCCAGCAGGTAGTTGGTACTCTCCAAATGCTCCGTCAGGTAGTTGGTAGTCTCCAGATGCTCCGTCAGGTAGTTGGTAGCCTCCAGATGCTTCGTCAGGTACTAGGTAGTCTCCAGATGCTTCATCAGGTAGTTGGTAGTCTCCAGATGCTCCGGCAGGTAGTTGGTAGTCTCCAGATGCTTCGTCAGATAGTTGATAGCCTCCAGATGCTCCGTCAGGTAGTTGGTAGTCTCCAGATGCTCCGTAATGTAGTTGGTAGTCTCCAGATGCTGCGACACATAGTTGATGTAGTTGGTCGTCTCCAGATGCACCGTCATGAAGTTGGTAGTCTCCAAATGCTCCGTCATATAGTTGGTAGTGTACAGATGCTCCATCAGGTACTTGGTAGTCTCCAGATGCATCGTCAGGTAGTTGGGAGTCTCCAGATGCTTCGTCAGGTAGTTGGTATTCTCCAGATGCTCGGTCAGGTAGTTGGTAGTCTCCAGGTGCTCCGACAGGTAGTTGATGTAGTTAATAGTCTCCAAATGCTCCGTCAGGTAGTTGGTAGTCTCAAGATGCTCTGACACATAGTTGATGTAGTTGGTAGTCTCCAGATGCTCCGGCAGGTAGTTCGTAGTCTCCAGATGCTCCGTCAGGTAGTTGGTAGTTTCCAGATGCTCCGTCAGGTAGTTGGTAGTCTCCAGATGCTCCGTCAGGTAGTTGGTAGTCTCCAGATGCTCCGTCAGGTAGTTGGTAGTCTCCAGATGCTCCGGCAGGTAGTTGGTAGTCTCCAGATTCTTCGTCAGGTAGTTGGTAGTCTCCACAGGCTCCGGCAGGTAGTTGGTAGTCTCCAGATGCTCCGTCAGGCAGTTGGTAGTCTCCAGATGCTTCGTCAGGTAGTTGGTAGTCTCCAGATGCTCCGGCAGGTAGTTGGTAGTCTCCAGATGCTTCGTCAGGTACTAGGTAGTCTCCAGATGCTTCGTCAGGAACTAGGTAGTCTCCACATGCTCTGTCAGGTAGTTGGTAGTCTCTAGATGCTCCGTCAGGTAGTTGGTAGTCTCCAGATGCTCCGTCAGGTAGTTGGTAGTCTCCAGATGCTCCGACACATAATTCATGTAGTTGGTAGTCTCCAGATGCACTGTCATGAATTTGGTAGTCTCCAAATCCTCCGTCATATATTTGGTTGTATACAGATGTTCCATCAGGTACTTGGTAGTCTCTAGATGCTTCCTCAGGTAGTTCGTATTCTCCAGATGCTCGGTCAGGTAGTTGGTAGTCTCCAGATGCTCCGTCAGGTAGTTCGTTGTCTCCAGATGCTCCGGCAGGTAGTTGGTAGTTTTCAGATGCTCCGTAAGGTAGTTGGTAGTATCCAGATGATTCGTCAGGTAGTTGGTAGTCTCCAGATGCTCCGTCAGGTAGCTGGTAGTCTCCAGATGCTCCGCCAGGGAGTTGGTAGTCACAAGATACTCCGTCAGGTAGTTGGTAGTCTCCAGGTGCTCCGACAGGTAGTTGATGTAGTTAATAGTCTCCAAATGCTCCGTCAGGTAGTTGGTAGTCTCAAGATGCTCCGTCAGGTAGTTGGTAGTCTCCAGATGCTCCTTCAGATAGATGGTAGTCTGCAGATGCTCCGTCAGGTAGTTGGAAGTCTCCAGATACTCCGTCAGGTAGTTGGTAGTCTCCAGATGCTCCTTCAGATAGATGGTAGTCTGCAGATGCTCTGTTAGGTAGTTGGTAGACTCCAGATGCTCCGTGAGGTAGTTGATGGAGTTGGTAGTCTCCAAATGCTTCGTCAGGTAGTTGGTAGTCTCCTGATGCTCCGTCAGGTAGTTGGTAGTCTCCAGATGCTCCGTCAGGTAGTTGGTAGTGTCCAGATGCTCTTTCAGATAGATGGTAGTCTTCAGATGCTCCGTCCGGTAGTTGGTAGTCTCCGGATGCTATTTCAGATAGTTGGAAGTGTACTGATGCTCCGACAGGTAGTTGGTAGTCTCCAGATGCTCCGGCAGGCAGTTAGTAGTCTCTAGATTCTCCGTCAGGTAGTTGGTTGTCTCCAGATACTCCGTCAGGTAGTTCGTCTTCTCCAGATGCTCCATCAGGTAGTTGGTAGTCTCCAGATGCTCCATCAGGTAGTTGGTAGTCTCCAGATGCTTTGTCAGGTAGTTGGTAGTCTCCAGATGCTCCGGCAGGTAGTTAGTAGTCTCTAGATGCTCTGTTAGGTAGTTGGTTGTCTCCAGATGCTCCGTCAGGTAGTTGGTAGTCTCCAGATGCTCCGTCAGGTAGTTGGTAGTCTCCAGATGCTCCGTCAGGTAGCTGGTAGTCTCCAGATGCTCCGCCAGGGAGTTGGTAGTCTCAAGATGCTCCGTCAGGTAGTTGGTAGTCTCCAGGTGCTCCGACAGGTAGGTGATGTAGTTGGTAGTCTCCAAATGCTCCGTCAGGTAGTTAGTAGTCTCCAGATGCTCCGGCAAGTAGTTCGTAGTCTCTAGATGCACCGTCAGGTAGTTGGTAATCTGCAGATGATCCGTCAGGTAGTTGGTAATCTCCAGATGCTCCGTCAGGTAGTTCGTAGTCTCCAGATGCTCCGTCAGGTAGTTCGTAGTCTCCAGATGCTCCGTCAGGTAGTTTCCAGATAGTCTCCAGTAATCTGGTATTCTCCAAATGCTCCAGTATTCTCCAGTAGTCTGTAGTCTCCAGATGCTCCGTCATGTAATTGGTAGTCTCAAGATGCTCCGTCAGGTAGTTGGTAGTCTCCAGATGCTCCGTCATATAGTTGGTAATCTCCAGATGCTCCGTCAGGTAGTTGGTAGTCTCCGGATTCTCCGTCAAGTAGTCGATGCAGTTGGTAGTCTCCAAATGCTCCGTCATATACTTGGTAACCTCTAGATGCTCCGTCATATACTTGGTAGTCTCCAGATGCTCCGTCAGGTAGTTGGTAGTCTCCAGATGCTCCGTCAGGTAGTTGATGTAGTTGGTAGTCTCCAAATGCTTCGTCAGGTAGTTGGTAGTCTAAAGGTGCTCCGTCAGGTAGTTGGTAGTCTGCAGATGCTCCGTCAGGTAGTTGGTAGTCTCCAGATGCTCCTACAGGTAGTTGATGTCGTTGGTAGTCTCCAAATGCTCCGTCAGGTAGTTGGTAGTCTCCAGATGCTCCGTCAGGTAGTTGGTAGTCTCTAGATGCTCCGTCGAGTAGTTGGTAGTCTCCAGATGCTCCGTCATATAGTTGGTAATCTCCAAATGCTGCGTCAGGTAGTTGGTAGTCTCCGGATGCTCCGTCAGGTAGTTGATGCAGTTGGTAGTCTCCAAATGCTCCGTCATATACTTGGTAACCTCTAGATGCTCCGTCATATACTTGGTAGTCTCCAGATGCTCCGTCAGGTAGTTGGTAGTCTCCAGATGCTCCGTTAGGTAGTTGGTAGTCTCCAGATGCTCCGGCAGGTAGTTGGTTGTCTCCAGATGCTCCGTCAGGTAGTTGGTAGTCTCCAGATTCTTCGTCAGGTAGTTGGTAGTCTCCACATGCTCCGGCAGGTAGTTCGTAGTCTCCAGATGCTCCGTCAGGTAGTTGGTAGTCTCCAGATGCTTCGTCAGGTAGTTGGTAGTCTCCAGATGCTCCGGCAGGTAGTTGGTAGTCTCCAGATGCTCCGTCAGGTAGTTGGTAGTCTCTAGATGCTTCGTCAGGTACTAGGTAGTCTCCACATGCTCCGTCAGGTAGTTGGTAGTCTCTAGATGCTCCGTCAGATAGTTGGTAGTCTCCAGATGCTCCGTCAGGTAGTTGGTAGTCTCCAGATGCACTGTCATGAAGTTGGTAGTCTCCAAATGCTCCGTCATATAGTTGGTTGTATACAGATGCTCCATCAGGTACTTGGTAGTCTCCAGATGCTTCGTCAGGTAGTTGGTATTCTCCAGATGCTCGGTCAGGTAGTTGGTAGTCTCCAGATGCTCCGTCAGGTAGTTCGTAGTCTCCAGAGGCTCCGCCAGGTAGTTGGTAGTTTTCAGATGCTCCGTAAGGTAGTTGGTAGTCTCCAGATGATTCGTCAGGTAGCTGGTAGTCTCCAGATGCTCCGCCAGGGAGTTGGTAGTCTCAAGATGCTCCGTCAGGTAGTTGGTAGTCTCCAGGTGCTCCGACAGGTAGTTGATGCAGTTAATAGTCTCCAAATGCGCCGTCAGGTAGTTGGTAGTCTCAAGATGCTCCGTCAGGTAGTTGGTAGTCTCCAGATGCTCCTTCAGATAGATGGTAGTCTGCAGATGCTCCGTCAGGTAGTTGGTAGTCTCCAGATACTCCGTCAGGTAGTTGGTAGTCTCCAGATGCTCCTTCAGATAGATGGTAGTCTGCAGATGCTCTGTCAGGTAGTTCGTAGACTCCAGATGCTCCGTGAGGTAGTTGATGGAGTTGGTAGTCTCCAGATACTCCGTCAGGTAGTTGGTAGTCTCCCGATGCTCCGTCAGGTAATTGGTAGTCTCCAGATGCTCTTTCAGATAGATGGTAGTCTTCAGATGCTCCGTCAGGTAGTTGGTAGTCTCCAGATGTTACTTCAGATAGTTGGTAGTGTACAGATGCTCCGACAGGTAGTTGGTAGTCTCCAGATGCTCCGGCAGGGAGTTGATGTAGTTGGTAGTCTCCAGATGCTTCATCAGGTAGTTGGTAGTCTCCAGATGCTCCAGCAGGTAGTTGGTACTCTCCAAATGCTCCGTCAGGTAGTTGGTAGTCTCCAGATGCTCCGTCAGGTAGTTGGTAGCCTCCAGATGCTTCGTCAGGTACTAGGTAGTCTCCAGATGCTTCATCAGGTAGTTGGTAGTCTCCAGATGCTCCGGCAGGTAGTTGGTAGTCTCCAGATGCTTCGTCAGATAGTTGATAGCCTCCAGATGCTCCGTCAGGTAGTTGGTAGTCTCCAGATGCTCCGTAATGTAGTTGGTAGTCTCCAGATGCTGCGACACATAGTTGATGTAGTTGGTCGTCTCCAGATGCACCGTCATGAAGTTGGTAGTCTCCAAATGCTCCGTCATATAGTTGGTAGTGTACAGATGCTCCATCAGGTACTTGGTAGTCTCCAGATGCATCGTCAGGTAGTTGGTAGTCTCCAGATGCTTCGTCAGGTAGTTGGTATTCTCCAGATGCTCGGTCAGGTAGTTGGTAGTCTCCAGGTGCTCCGACAGGTAGTTGATGTAGTTAATAGTCTCCAAATGCTCCGTCAGGTAGTTGGTAGTCTCAAGATGCTCTGACACATAGTTGATGTAGTTGGTAGTCTCCAGATGCTCCGTCAGGTAGTTGGTAGTCTCCAGATGCTCCGGCAGGTAGTTCGTAGTCTCCAGATGCTCCGTCAGGTAGTTGGTAGTTTCCAGATGCTCCGTCAGGTAGTTGGTAGTCTCCAGATGCTCCGTCAGGTAGTTGGTAGTCTCCAGATGCTCCGTCAGGTAGTTGGTAGTCTCCAGATGCTCCGGCAGGTAGTTGGTAGTCTCCAGATTCTTCGTCAGGTAGTTGGTAGTCTCCACAGGCTCCGGCAGGTAGTTGGTAGTCTCCAGATGCTCCGTCAGGCAGTTGGTAGTCTCCAGATGCTTCGTCAGGTAGTTGGTAGTCTCCAGATGCTCCGGCAGGTAGTTGGTAGTCTCCAGATGCTTCGTCAGGTACTAGGTAGTCTCCAGATGCTTCGTCAGGAACTAGGTAGTCTCCACATGCTCTGTCAGGTAGTTGGTAGTCTCTAGATGCTCCGTCAGGTAGTTGGTAGTCTCCAGATGCTCCGTCAGGTAGTTGGTAGTCTCCAGATGCTCCGACACATAATTCATGTAGTTGGTAGTCTCCAGATGCACTGTCATGAATTTGGTAGTCTCCAAATCCTCCGTCATATATTTGGTTGTATACAGATGTTCCATCAGGTACTTGGTAGTCTCTAGATGCTTCCTCAGGTAGTTCGTATTCTCCAGATGCTCGGTCAGGTAGTTGGTAGTCTCCAGATGCTCCGTCAGGTAGTTCGTTGTCTCCAGATGCTCCGGCAGGTAGTTGGTAGTTTTCAGATGCTCCGTAAGGTAGTTGGTAGTATCCAGATGATTCGTCAAGTAGTTGGTAGTCTCCAGATGCTCCGTCAGGTAGCTGGTAGTCTCCAGATGCTCCGCCAGGGAGTTGGTAGTCACAAGATACTCCGTCAGGTAGTTGGTAGTCTCCAGGTGCTCCGACAGGTAGTTGATGTAGTTAATAGTCTCCAAATGCTCCGTCAGGTAGTTGGTAGTCTCAAGATGCTCCGTCAGGTAGTTGGTAGTCTCCAGATGCTCCTTCAGATAGATGGTAGTCTGCAGATGCTCCGTCAGGTAGTTGGAAGTCTCCAGATACTCCGTCAGGTAGTTGGTAGTCTCCAGATGCTCCTTCAGATAGATGGTAGTCTGCAGATGCTCTGTTAGGTAGTTGGTAGACTCCAGATGCTCCGTGAGGTAGTTGATGGAGTTGGTAGTCTCCAAATGCTTCGTCAGGTAGTTGGTAGTCTCCTGATGCTCCGTCAGGTAGTTGGTAGTCTCCAGATGCTCCGTCAGGTAGTTGGTAGTGTCCAGATGCTCTTTCAGATAGATGGTAGTCTTCAGATGCTCCGTCCGGTAGTTGGTAGTCTCCGGATGCTATTTCAGATAGTTGGAAGTGTACTGATGCTCCGACAGGTAGTTGGTAGTCTCCAGATGCTCCGGCAGGCAGTTAGTAGTCTCTAGATTCTCCGTCAGGTAGTTGGTTGTCTCCAGATACTCCGTCAGGTAGTTCGTCTTCTCCAGATGCTCCATCAGGTAGTTGGTAGTCTCCAGATGCTCCATCAGGTAGTTGGTAGTCTCCAGATGCTTTGTCAGGTAGTTGGTAGTCTCCAGATGCTCCGGCAGGTAGTTAGTAGTCTCTAGATGCTCTGTTAGGTAGTTGGTTGTCTCCAGATGCTCCGTCAGGTAGTTGGTAGTCTCCAGATGCTCCGTCAGGTAGTTGGTAGTCTCCAGATGCTCCGTCAGGTAGCTGGTAGTCTCCAGATGCTCCGCCAGGGAGTTGGTAGTCTCAAGATGCTCCGTCAGGTAGTTGGTAGTCTCCAGGTGCTCCGACAGGTAGGTGATGTAGTTGGTAGTCTCCAAATGCTCCGTCAGGTAGTTAGTAGTCTCCAGATGCTCCGGCAAGTAGTTCGTAGTCTCTAGATGCACCGGCAGGTAGTTGGTAATCTGCAGATGATCCGTCAGGTAGTTGGTAATCTCCAGATGCTCCGTCAGGTAGTTCGTAGTCTCCAGATGCTCCGTCAGGTAGTTCGTAGTCTCCAGATGCTCCGTCAGGTAGTTTCCAGATAGTCTCCAGTAATCTGGTATTCTCCAAATGCTCCAGTATTCTCCAGTAGTCTGTAGTCTCCAGATGCTCCGTCATGTAATTGGTAGTCTCAAGATGCTCCGTCAGGTAGTTGGTAGTCTCCAGATGCTCCGTCATATAGTTGGTAATCTCCAGATGCTCCGTCAGGTAGTTGGTAGTCTCCGGATTCTCCGTCAAGTAGTCGATGCAGTTGGTAGTCTCCAAATGCTCCGTCATATACTTGGTAACCTCTAGATGCTCCGTCATATACTTGGTAGTCTCCAGATGCTCCGTCAGGTAGTTGGTAGTCTCCAGATGCTCCGTCAGGTAGTTGATGTAGTTGGTAGTCTCCAAATGCTTCGTCAGGTAGTTGGTAGTCTGCAGATGCTCCGTCAGGTAGTTGGTAGTCTCCAGATGCTCCTACAGGTAGTTGATGTCGTTGGTAGTCTCCAAATGCTCCGTCAGGTAGTTGGTAGTCTCCAGATGCTCCGTCAGGTAGTTGGTAGTCTCTAGATGCTCCGTCGAGTAGTTGGTAGTCTCCAGATGCTCCGTCATATAGTTGGTAATCTCCAAATGCTGCGTCAGGTAGTTGGTAGTCTCCGGATGCTCCGTCAGGTAGTTGATGCAGTTGGTAGTCTCCAAATTCTCTGTCATATACTTGGTAACCTCTAGATGCTCCGTCATATACTTGGTAGTCTCCAGATGCTCCGTCAGGTAGTTGGTAGTCTCCAGATGCTCCGTCATATAGTTGGTAATCTCCAGATTCTCCGTCAGGTAGTTGGTAGTCTCCAGATGCTCCGTCAGGTAGTTGATGTAGTTGGTAGTCTCCAAATGCTTCGTCAGGTAGTTGGTAGTCTAAAGATGCTCCGTCAGGTACTTGGTAGTCTGCAGATGCTCCGTCAGGTAGTTGGTAGTCTTCAGATGCTCCGTCAGGTAGTTTGTAGTCTCGAGATACTCCGCTAGGTAGTTGGTAGTCTCCAGATGCTTCGTCAGGTAGTTGGTAGTCTCCAGATGCTCCGGCAGGTAGTTCGTAGTCTCTAGATGCACCGTCAGGTAGTTGGTAATCTCCAGATGCTCCGTCAGGTAGTTCGTAGTCTCCAGATGTTCCATCAGGTAGTTTCCAGATAGTCTCCAGTAGTCTGGTAGTCTCCAAATGCTCCAGTATTCTCTAGTAGTCTTTAGTCTCCAGATGATCCGTCATGTAATTGGTAGTCTCCAGTTGCTCCGTCAGGTAGTTGGTAGTCTCCAAATGCACCGTCATATAGGTGGTAGTGTACAGATGCTCCATCAGGTAGTTGGTAGTCTCCAGATGCTCCGGCAGGTAGTTGGTAGTCTCCAGATGCTCCGCCAGGGAGTTGGTAGTCTCCAGATGCTCCGTCAGGTAGTTGGTAGTCTCCAGATGCTCCGTCAGGTTGTTGATAGTCTCCAGTTGCTCCTTCAGATAGTTGGTAGTGAATAGATGCTCCGTCAGGTAGTTGGTGGTCTCCAGATGCTCCGTCAGGTAGTTGGTAGTCTCCATATGCTCCGTCATATAGTTTTAGTCTAAAGATGCTCCGTCAGGTAGTTGCTAGTCTCCAGATGCTCCGTCATATTGTTGTAGTCTAAAGATGCTCCGTCAGGTAGTTGGTAGTCTCAAGATACTCCGTCAGGTAGTTGATGTAGTTGGTAGTCTCCAAATGCTCCGTCTGGTAGTTGGTAGTCTCCAGATGCTCCGTCAGGTAGTTGGTAGTCTCCAGATGCTCCGTTAGGTAGTTGGTAGTCTCCAGATGCTCCGGCAGGTAGTTGGTTGTCTCCAGATGCTCCGTCAGGTAGTTGGTAGTCTCCAGATTCTTCGTCAGGTAGTTGGTAGTCTCCACATGCTCCGGCAGGTAGTTCGTAGTCTCCAGATGCTCCGTCAGGTAGTTGGTAGTCTCCAGATGCTTCGTCAGGTAGTTGGTAGTCTCCAGATGCTCCGGCAGGTAGTTGGTAGTCTCCAGATGCTGCGTCAGGTAGTTGGTAGTCTCTAGATGCTTCGTCAGGTACTAGGTAGTCTCCACATGCTCCGTCAGGAAGTTGGTAGTCTCTAGATGCTCCGTCAGATAGTTGGTAGTCTCCAGATGCTCCGTCAGGTAGTTGGTAGTCTCCAGATGCACTGTCATGAAGTTGGTAGTCTCCAAATGCTCCGTCATATAGTTGGTTGTATACAGATGCTCCATCAGGTACTTGGTAGTCTCCAGATGCTTCGTCAGGTAGTTGGTATTCTCCAGATGCTCGGTCAGGTAGTTGGTAGTCTCCAGATGCTCCGTCAGGTAGTTCGTAGTCTCCAGATGCTCCGGCAGGTAGTTGGTAGTTTTCAGATGCTCCGTAAGGTAGTTGGTAGTCTCCAGATGATTCGTCAGGTAGTTGGTAGTCTCCAGATGCTCCGTCAGGTAGCTGGTAGTCTCCAGATGCTCCGCCAGGGAGTTGGTAGTCTCAAGATGCTCCGTCAGGTAGTTGGTAGTCTCCAGGTGCTCCGACAGGTAGTTGATGCAGTTAATAGTCTCCAAATGCGCCGTCAGGTAGTTGGTAGTCTCAAGATGCTCCGTCAGGTAGATGGTAGTCTCCAGATGCTCCTTCAGATAGATGGTAGTCTGCAGATGCTCCGTCAGGTAGTTGGTAGTCTCCAGATACTCCGTCAGGTAGTTGGTAGTCTCCAGATGCTCCTTCAGATAGATGGTAGTCTGCAGATGCTCTGTCAGGTAGTTCGTAGACTCCAGATGCTCCGTGAGGTAGTTGATGGAGTTGGTAGTCTCCAGATACTCCGTCAGGTAGTTGGTAGTCTCCCGATGCTCCGTCAGGTAATTGGTAGTCTCCAGATGCTCTTTCAGATAGATGGTAGTCTTCAGATGCTCCGTCAGGTAGTTGGTAGTCTCCAGATGTTACTTCAGATAGTTGGTAGTGTACAGATGCTCCGACAGGTAGTTGGTAGTCTCCAGATGCTCCGGCAGTTAGTAAGTAGTCTCTAGATTCTCCGTCAGGTAGTTGGCTGTCTCCAGATACTCCGTCAGGTAGTTCGTAGTCTCCAGATGCTCCATCAGGTAGTTGGTAGTCTCCAGATGCTCCATCAGGTAGTTGGTAGTCTCCAGATGTTTTGTCAGGTAGTTGGTAGTCTCCAGATGCTCCGGCAGGTAGTTAGTAGTCTCTAGATGCTCTGTTAGGTAGTTGGTTGTCTCCAGATGCTCCGTCAGGTAGTTGGTAGTCTCCAGATGCTCCGTCAGGTAGCTGGTAGTCTCCAGATGCTCCGCCAGGGAGTTGGTAGTCTCAAGATGCTCCGTCAGGTAGTTGGTAGTCTCCAGGTGCTCCGACAGGTAGTTGATGTAGTTGGTAGTCTCCAAATGCTCCGTCAGGTAGTTGGTAGTCTCCAGATGCTCCGGCAAGTAGTTCGTAGTCTCTAGATTAACCGTCAGGTAGTTGATAATCTGCAGATGCTCCGTCAGGTAGTTGGTAATCTCCAGATGCTCCGTCAGGTAGTTCGTAGTCTCCAGATGCTCCGTCAGGTAGTTCGTAGTCTCCAGATGCTCCGTCAGGTAGTTTCCAGATAGTCTCCAGTAATCTGGTATTCTCCAAATGCTCTAGTATTCTCCAGTAGTCTGTAGTCTCCAGTTGCTCCGTCATGTAATTGGTAGTCTCAAGATGCTCCGTCAGGTAGTTGGTAGTCTCCAGATGCTCCTTCATATAGTTGGTAGTCTCCAGATGCTCCGTCGGGTAGTTGGTAGTCTCCAGATGCTCCGTCATATAGTTGGTAATCTCCAGATGCTCCGTCAGGTAGTTGGTAGTCTCCGGATGCTCCGTCAAGTAGTCGATGCAGTTGGTAGTCTCCAAATGCTCCGTCATATACTTGGTAACCTCTAGATGGTCCGTCATATACTTGGTAGTCTCTAGATGCTCCGTCAGGTAGTTGGTAGTCTCCAGATGCTCTGTCATATAGTTGGTAATCTCCAGATGCTCCGTCAGGTAGTTGGTAGTCTCCAGATGCTCCGTCAGGTAGTTGATGTAGTTGGTCGTCTCCAAATGCTTCGTCAGGTAGTTGGTAGTCTAAAGGTGCTCCGTCAGGTAGTTGGTAGTCTGCAGATGCTCCATCAGGTAGTTGGTAGTCTCCAGATGCTCCTACAGGTAGTTGATGTCGTTGGTAGTCTCCAAATGCTCCGTCAGGAAGTTGGTAGTCTCCAAATGCTCCGTCAGGTAGTTGGTAGTCTCTAGATGCTACGTCGGGTAGTTGGTAGTCTCCAGATGCTCCGTCATATAGTTGGTAATCTCAAGATGCTGCGTCAGGTAGTTGGTAGTCTCCGGATGCTCCGTCAGATAGTTGATGCAGTTGGTAGTCTCCAAATGCTCCGTCATATACTTGGTAACCTCTAGATGCTCCGTCATATACTTGGTAGTCTCCAGATACTCCGTCAGGTAGTTGGTAGTCTCCAGATGCTCCGTCAGGTAGTTGGTAGTCTCCAGATGCTCCGTCAGGTAGTTGATGTAGTTGGTAGTCTCCAAATGCTTCGTCAGGTAGTTGGTAGCCTAAAGATGCTCCGTCAGGTAGTTGGTAGTATGCAAATGCTCCGTCAGGTAGTTGGTAGTCTTCAGATGCTCCGTCAGGTAGTTGGTAGTCTCGAGATACTCCGCCAGGTAGTTGGTAGTCTCCAGATGCTTCGTCAGGTTGTTGGTAGTCTCCAGATGCTCCGGCAGGTAGTTCGTAGTCTCTAGATGCACCGTCAGGTAGTTGGTAATCTCCAGATGCTCCGTCAGGTAGTTCGTAGTCTCCAGATGTTCCATCAGGTAGTTTCCAGATAGTCTCCAGTAGTCTGGTAGTCTCCAAATGCTCCAGTATTCTCTAGTAGTCTTTAGTCTCCAGATGATCCGTCATGTAATTGGTAGTCTCCAGTTGCTCCGTCAGATAGTTGGTAGTTTCCAGATGCTCCACCAGGGAGTTGGTAGTCTCAAGATGCTCCGTCAGGTAGTTGGTAGTCTCCAAATGCTCCGTCATATAGGTGGTAGTGTACAGATGCTCCATCAGGTAGTTGGTAGTCTCCAGATGCTCCGCCAGGGAGTTGGTAGTCTCCAGATGCTCCGTCAGGTAGTTGGTAGTCTCCAGTTGCTCCGTCTGGTAGTTGGTAGTCTCCAGATGCTCCGTCAAGTAGTTGATAGCCTCCAGATGCTCCTTCAGATAGTTGGTAGTGAAGAAATGCTCCGTCAGGTAGTTGGTGGTCTCCAGATGCTCCGTCAGGTAGTTGGTAGTCTCCATATGCTCCGTCATATAGTTGTAGTCTAAAGATGCTCCGTCAGGTAGTTGGTAGTCTCCAGATGCTCCGTCATATAGTTGTAGTCTAAAGATGCTCCGTCAGGTAGTTGGTAGTCTCAAGATACTCCGTCAGGTAGTTGATGTAGTTGGTAGTTTTCAAATGCTCCGTCAGGTAGTTGGTAGTCTCCAGATGCTCCGTCACGTAGTTGGTAGTCTCCAGATGCTCCGTCAGGTAGTTGGTAGTCTCCAGATGCTCCGGCAGGTAGTTGGTAGTCTCCAGATGCTCTTTCAGATAGATGGTAGTCTCCAGATGATCCGTCAGGTAGTTCGTAGTCTCCAGATGCTACTTCAGATAGTTGGTAGTCTCCAGATGCTCCGTCAGGTAATTGGTAGTCTCCAGATGCTCCATCAGATAGTTGGTAGTGTTCAGATGCTTCGACAGGTAGTTGGTATTCTCCAGATGTTCGGTCAGGTAGTTGGTAGTCTCCAGATGCTCCGTCAGGTAGTTGATGTAGTTGGTAGTCTCCAGATGCCCCGTCATATAGTTGGTAGTCTCCAGATTCTCCGTCAGGTAGTTGGTAGTCTCCAAATGCTTCGTCAGGTAGTTGGAAGTCTCCAGATGCTCTATCAGGTAGTTGGTAGTCTCCAGATGCCCCGTCATATAGTTGGTAGTCTCCAGATGCTCCGTCAGGTAGTTGGTAGTCTCCAGATGCACCGTCAGGTAGTTGGTAGTCTCCAGATGCTCCGTCAGGTAGTTGGTAGTCTCCAGATGCTCCGTCAGGAACTTGGTAGTCTCCAAATGCTCCATCAGGTAGTTGGTAGTCTCCAGATGCTCCGACAGGTAGTTGGTAGTCTCCAGATGCCCCGTCATATAGTTTGTAGTCTCCAGATGCTGCATCAGGTAGTTGGTAGTCTCCAAATGCTCCGTCATATACTTGGTAACCTCTAGATGCTCCGTCATATGCTTGGTAGTCTCCAGATGCTCCGTCAGGTAGTTGGTAGTCTCCAGATGCTCCGGCAGGTAGTTGGTAGTCTCCAGATGCTCTTTCAGATAGATGGTAGTCTCCAGATGATCCGTCAGGTAGTTCGTAGTCTCCAGATGCTACTTCAGATAGTTGGTAGTCTCCAGATGCTCCGTCAGGTAATTGGTAGTCTCCAGATGCTCCATCAGATAGTTGGTAGTGTTCAGATGCTTCGACAGGTAGTTGGTATTCTCCAGATGTTCGGTCAGGTAGTTGGTAGTCTCCAGATGCTCCGTCAGGTAGTTGATGTAGTTGGTAGTCTCCAGATGCCCCGTCATATAGTTGGTAGTCTCCAGATTCTCCGTCAGGTAGTTGGTAGTCTCCAAATGCTTCGTCAGGTAGTTGGAAGTCTCCAGATGCTCTATCAGGTAGTTGGTAGTCTCCAGATGCCCCGTCATATAGTTGGTAGTCTCCAGATGCTCCGTCAGGTAGTTGGTAGTCTCCAGATGCACCGTCAGGTAGTTGGTAGTCTCCAGATGCTCCGTCAGGTAGTTGGTAGTCTCCAGATGCTCCGTCAGGAACTTGGTAGTCTCCAAATGCTCCGTCAGGTAGTTGGTAGTCTCCAGATGCTCCGACAGGTAGTTGGTAGTCTCCAGATGCCCCGTCATATAGTTTGTAGTCTCCAGATGCTGCGTCAGGTAGTTGGTAGTCTCCAAATGCTCCGTCATATACTTGGTAACCTCTAGATGCTCCGTCATATGCTTGGTAGTCTCCAGATGCTCCGTCAGGTAGTTGGTAGTCTCCAGATGCTCCGTCAGGTAGTTGATGTAGTTGGTAGTCTCCAAATGCTTCGTCAGGTAGTTGGTAGTCTAAAGATGCTCCGTCAGGTAGTTGGTAGTCTGCAGATGCTCCGACAGGTATTTGGTAGTCTTCAGATGCTCCGTCAGGTAGTTGGTAGTCTCGAGATAGTCCGCCAGGTAGTTGGTAGTCTCCAGATGCTTCGTCAGGTAGTTGGTAGTCTCCAGATGCTCCGTCAGGTAGTTGGTAGTCTCCAGATGCTCCTTCAGATAGTTGGTAGTGAACAGATGCTCCGTCAGGTAGTTGGTGGTCTCCAAATGCTCCGTCAGGTAGTTGGTAGTCTCCAGATGCTCCGTCATATAGTTGGTAGTCTCAAGATGCTCCGTCAGGTAGTTGGTAGTCTCCAAATGCTCCGTCATATAGGTGGTAGTGTACAGATGCTCCATCAGGTAGTTGGTAGTCTCCAGATGCTCCGCCAGGGATTTGGTATTCCCAAGATGCTCCATCAGGTAGTAGGAAGTCTCCAAATGCTCCGTCATATAGGTGGTAACCTCCAGATGCTCCTTCATATACTTGGTAGTCTCCAGATGCTTCGTCAGGTAGTTGGTAGTCTCCAGATGCTCCGTCAGGTAGTTGATAGTCTCCAGATGCTCCGTCAGGTAGTTGGTAGTCTCCAGATGCTCCGTCATATTGTTCTAGTCTAAAGATGCTCCGTCAGGTAGTTTGTAGTCTCCAGATACTCCGTCAGGTAGTTGATGTAGTTGGTAGTCTGCAAATGCTCCGTTAGGTAGTTGATAGTCTCCAGATGCTCTTTCAGATAGATGGTCGTCTCCAGATGCTCCGTTAGGTAGTTGGTAGTCTTCAGATGCTACTTCAGATAGTTGGTAGTGAACAGATGCTTCGACAGGTAGTTGGTAGTCTCCAGATGCTCCATCAGGTAGTTGGTATTCTCCAGATGCTCGGTCAGGTAGTTGGTTGTCGCCAGATGCTCCGTCAGGTAGTTGGTAGTCTCCAGATGCTCCGTCAGGTAGCTGGTACTCTCCAGATGCTCCATCATATAGTTGGAAGTCTCCAGACGCTCCCTCAGGTAGTTGGTAGTCCCTGGATGCTCCGTCAGGTAGTTGATGCAGTTGGTAGTCTCCAAATGCTCCGTCAGGTAGTTGGTAGTCTAAAGATGCTCCGTCAGGTAGTTGGTAGTCTCCAGATGCTCCGTCAGGTAGTTGGTAGTCTCCAGATGCTCCTACAGGTAGTTGATGTAGTTGGTAGTCTCCAGATGCTCCGTCAGGTAGTTGGTAGTCTCCAGATGCTCCGTCAGGAACTTGGTAGTCTCCAGATGCTCCGTCAGGTAGTTGGTAGTCTCCGGATTCTCCGTCAAGTAGTCGATGCAGTTGGTAGTCTCCAAATGCTCCGTCATATACTTGGTAACCTCTAGATGCTCCGTCATATACTTGGTAGTCTTCAGATGCTCCGTCAGGTAGTTGGTAGTCTCCAGATGCTCCGTCATATAGTTGTTAATCTCCAGATGCTCCGTCAGGTAGTAAGTAGTCTCCAGATGCTCCGTCAGGTAGTTGATGTAGTTGGTAGTCTCCAAATGCTTCGTCAGGTAGTTGGTAGTCTAAAGGTGCTCCGTCAGGTAGTTGGTAGTCTGCAGATGCTCCGTCAGGTAGTTGGTAGTCTCCAGATGCTCCTACAGGTAGTTGATGTCGTTGGTAGTCTCCAAATGCTCCGTCAGGTAGTTGTTAGTCTCCAGATGCTCCGTCAGGTAGTTGGTAGTCTCCAGATGCTCCGTCATATACTTGGTAACCTCTAGATGCTCCGTCATATACTTGCTAGTTTCCAGATGCTCCGTCAGGTAGTTGGTAGTCTCCAGATGCTCCGTCATATAGTTGGTAATCTCCAGATGCTCCGTCAGGTAGTTGGTAGTCTCCAGATGCTCCGTCAGGTAGTTGATGTAGTTGGTAGTCTCCAAATGCTTCGTCAGGTAGTTGGTAGTCTAAAGATGCTCCGTCAGGTACTTGGTAGTCTGCAGATGCTCCGTCAGGTAGTTGGTAGTCTTCAGATGCTCCGTCAGGTAGTTTGTAGTCTCGAGATACTCCGCCAGGTAGTTGGTAGTCTCCAGATGCTTCGTCAGGTAGTTGGTAGTCTCCAGATCCTCCGGCAGGTAGTTCGTACTCTCTAGATGCACCGTTAGGTAGTTGGTAATCTCCAGATGCTCCGTCAGGTAGTTCGTAGTCTCCAGATGTTCCATCAGGTAGTTTCCAGATAGTCTCCAGTAGTCTGGTAGTCTCCAAATGCTCCAGTATTCTCTAGTAGTCTTTAGTCTCCAGATGATCCGTCATGTAATTGGTAGTCTCCAGTTGCTCCGTCAGATAGTTGGTAGTTTCCAGATGCTCCACCAGGGAGTTGGTAGTCTCGAGATGCTCCGTCAGGTAGTTGGTAGTCTCCAAATGCACCGTCATATAGGTGGTAGTGTACAGATGCTCCATCAGGTAGTTGGTAGTCTCCAGATGCTCCGGCAGGTAGTTGGTAGTCTCCAGATGCTCCTCCAGGGAGTTGGTAGTCTCCAGATGCTCCGTCAGGTAGTTGGTAGTCTCCAGATGCTCCGTCAGGTTGTTGATAGTCTCGAGTTGCTCCTTCAGATAGTTGGTAGTGAATAGATGCTCCGTCAGGTAGTTGGTAGTCTCCAGATGCTCCGTTATATAGTTGTAGTCTAAAGATGCTCCGTCAGGTAGTTGGTAGTCTCAAGATACTCCGTCAGGTAGTTGATGTAGTTGGTAGTCTCCAAATGCTCCGTCAGGTAGTTGGTAGTCTCCAGATGCTCCGTCACGTAGTTGGTAGTCTCCAGATGCTCCGTCAGGTAGTTGGTAGTCTCCAGATGCTCCGTTAGGTAGTTGGTAGTCTCCAGATGCTCCGGCAGGTAGTTGGTTGTCTCCAGATGCTCCGTCAGGTAGTTGGTAGTCTCCAGATTCTTCGTCAGGTAGTTGGTAGTCTCCACATGCTCCGGCAGGTAGTTCGTAGTCTCCAGATGCTCCGTCAGGTAGTTGGTTGTCTCCAGATGCTTCGTCAGGTAGTTGGTAGTCTCCAGATGCTCCGGTAGGTAGTTGGTAGTCTCCAGATGCTCCGTCAGGTAGTTCGTAGTCTCCAGATGCTCGGGCAGGTAGTTGGTAGTTTTCAGATGCTCCGTAAGGTAGTTGGTAGTCTCCAGATGATTCGTCAGGTAGTTGGTAGTCTCCAGATGCTCCGTCAGGTAGCTGGTAGTCTCCAGATGCTCCGCCAGGGAGTTGGTAGTCTCAAGATGCTCCGTCAGGTAGTTGGTATTCTCCAGGTGCTCCGACAGGTAGTTGATGTAGTTAATAGTCTCCAAATGCGCCGTCAGGTAGTTGGTAGTCTCAAGATGCTCCGTCAGGTAGTTGGTAGTCTCCAGATGCTCCTTAAGATAGATGGTAGTCTGCAGATGCTCCGTCTGGTAGTTGGTAGTCTCCAGATACTCCGTCAGGTAGTTGGTAGTCTCCAGATGCTCCTTCAGATAGATGGTAGTCTGCAGATGCTCTGTCAGGTAGTTGGTAGACTCCAGATGCTCCGTGAGGTAGTTGATGGAGTTGGTAGTCTCCAGATACTCCGTCAGGTAGTTGGTAGTCTCCTGATGCTCCGTCAGGTAGTTGGTAGTCTCCAGATGCTCCGTCAGGTAATTGGTAGTCTCCAGATGCTCTTTCAAATAGATGGTAGTCTTCAGATGCTCCGTCAGGTAGTTGGTAGTCTCCAGATGCTACTTCAGATAGTTGGTAGTGTACAGATGCTCCGACAGGTAGTTGGTAGTCTCCAGATGCTCCGGCAGGTAGTTAGTAGTCTCTAGATTCTCCGTCACGTAGTTGGCTGTCTCCAGATACTCCGTCAGGTAGTTCGTAGTCTCCAGATGCTCCATCAGGTAGTTGGTAGTCTCCAGATGCTCCATCAGGTAGTTGGTAGTCTCCAGATGTTTTGTCAGGTAGTTGGTAGTCTCCAGATGCTCCGGCAGGTAGTTAGTAGTCTCTAGATGCTCTGTTAGGTAGTTGGTTGTCTCCAGATGCTCCGTCAGGTAGTTGGTAGTGAACAGATGCTTCGACAGGTAGTTGGTAGTCTCCAGATGCTCCATCAGGTAGTTGGTATTCTCCAGATGCTCGGTCAGGTAGTTGGTTGTCGCCAGATGCTCCGTCAGGTAGTTGGTAGTCTCCAGATGCTCCGTCAGGTAGCTGGTACTCTCCAGATGCTCCATCATATAGTTGGAAGTCTCCAGACGCTCCCTCAGGTAGTTGGTAGTCCCTGGATGCTCCGTCAGGTAGTTGATGCAGTTGGTAGTCTCCAAATGCTCCGTCAGGTAGTTGGTAGTCTAAAGATGCTCCGTCAGGTAGTTGGTAGTCTCCAGATGCTCCGTCAGGTAGTTGGTAGTCTCCAGATGCTCCTACAGGTAGTTGATGTAGTTGGTAGTCTCCAGATGCTCCGTCAGGTAGTTGGTAGTCTCCAGATGCTCCGTCAGGAACTTGGTAGTCTCCAGATGCTCCGTCAGGTAGTTGGTAGTCTCCGGATTCTCCGTCAAGTAGTCGATGCAGTTGGTAGTCTCCAAATGCTCCGTCATATACTTGGTAACCTCTAGATGCTCCGTCATATACTTGGTAGTCTTCAGATGCTCCGTCAGGTAGTTGGTAGTCTCCAGATGCTCCGTCATATAGTTGTTAATCTCCAGATGCTCCGTCAGGTAGTAAGTAGTCTCCAGATGCTCCGTCAGGTAGTTGATGTAGTTGGTAGTCTCCAAATGCTTCGTCAGGTAGTTGGTAGTCTAAAGGTGCTCCGTCAGGTACTTGGTAGTCTGCAGATGCTCCGTCAGGTAGTTGGTAGTCTCCAGATGCTCCTACAGGTAGTTGATGTCGTTGGTAGTCTCCAAATGCTCCGTCAGGTAGTTGTTAGTCTCCAGATGCTCCGTCAGGTAGTTGGTAGTCTCCAGATGCTCCGTCATATACTTGGTAACCTCTAGATGCTCCGTCATATACTTGCTAGTTTCCAGATGCTCCGTCAGGTAGTTGGTAGTCTCCAGATGCTCCGTCATATAGTTGGTAATCTCCAGATGCTCCGTCAGGTAGTTGGTAGTCTCCAGATGCTCCGTCAGGTAGTTGATGTAGTTGGTAGTCTCCAAATGCTTCGTCAGGTAGTTGGTAGTCTAAAGATGCTCCGTCAGGTACTTGGTAGTCTGCAGATGCTCCGTCAGGTAGTTGGTAGTCTTCAGATGCTCCGTCAGGTAGTTTGTAGTCTCGAGATACTCCGCCAGGTAGTTGGTAGTCTCCAGATGCTTCGTCAGGTAGTTGGTAGTCTCCAGATCCTCCGGCAGGTAGTTCGTACTCTCTAGATGCACCGTTAGGTAGTTGGTAATCTCCAGATGCTCCGTCAGGTAGTTCGTAGTCTCCAGATGTTCCATCAGGTAGTTTCCAGATAGTCTCCAGTAGTCTGGTAGTCTCCAAATGCTCCAGTATTCTCTAGTAGTCTTTAGTCTCCAGATGATCCGTCATGTAATTGGTAGTCTCCAGTTGCTCCGTCAGATAGTTGGTAGTTTCCAGATGCTCCACCAGGGAGTTGGTAGTCTCGAGATGCTCCGTCAGGTAGTTGGTAGTCTCCAAATGCACCGTCATATAGGTGGTAGTGTACAGATGCTCCATCAGGTAGTTGGTAGTCTCCAGATGCTCCGGCAGGTAGTTGGTAGTCTCCAGATGCTCCTCCAGGGAGTTGGTAGTCTCCAGATGCTCCGTCAGGTAGTTGGTAGTCTCCAGATGCTCCGTCAGGTTGTTGATAGTCTCGAGTTGCTCCTTCAGATAGTTGGTAGTGAATAGATGCTCCGTCAGGTAGTTGGTAGTCTCCAGATGCTCCGTTATATAGTTGTAGTCTAAAGATGCTCCGTCAGGTAGTTGGTAGTCTCAAGATACTCCGTCAGGTAGTTGATGTAGTTGGTAGTCTCCAAATGCTCCGTCAGGTAGTTGGTAGTCTCCAGATGCTCCGTCACGTAGTTGGTAGTCTCCAGATGCTCCGTCAGGTAGTTGGTAGTCTCCAGATGCTCCGTTAGGTAGTTGGTAGTCTCCAGATGCTCCGGCAGGTAGTTGGTTGTCTCCAGATGCTCCGTCAGGTAGTTGGTAGTCTCCAGATTCTTCGTCAGGTAGTTGGTAGTCTCCACATGCTCCGGCAGGTAGTTCGTAGTCTCCAGATGCTCCGTCAGGTAGTTGGTTGTCTCCAGATGCTTCGTCAGGTAGTTGGTAGTCTCCAGATGCTCCGGTAGGTAGTTGGTAGTCTCCAGATGCTCCGTCAGGTAGTTCGTAGTCTCCAGATGCTCGGGCAGGTAGTTGGTAGTTTTCAGATGCTCCGTAAGGTAGTTGGTAGTCTCCAGATGATTCGTCAGGTAGTTGGTAGTCTCCAGATGCTCCGTCAGGTAGCTGGTAGTCTCCAGATGCTCCGCCAGGGAGTTGGTAGTCTCAAGATGCTCCGTCAGGTAGTTGGTATTCTCCAGGTGCTCCGACAGGTAGTTGATGTAGTTAATAGTCTCCAAATGCGCCGTCAGGTAGTTGGTAGTCTCAAGATGCTCCGTCAGGTAGTTGGTAGTCTCCAGATGCTCCTTAAGATAGATGGTAGTCTGCAGATGCTCCGTCTGGTAGTTGGTAGTCTCCAGATACTCCGTCAGGTAGTTGGTAGTCTCCAGATGCTCCTTCAGATAGATGGTAGTCTGCAGATGCTCTGTCAGGTAGTTGGTAGACTCCAGATGCTCCGTGAGGTAGTTGATGGAGTTGGTAGTCTCCAGATACTCCGTCAGGTAGTTGGTAGTCTCCTGATGCTCCGTCAGGTAGTTGGTAGTCTCCAGATGCTCCGTCAGGTAATTGGTAGTCTCCAGATGCTCTTTCAAATAGATGGTAGTCTTCAGATGCTCCGTCAGGTAGTTGGTAGTCTCCAGATGCTACTTCAGATAGTTGGTAGTGTACAGATGCTCCGACAGGTAGTTGGTAGTCTCCAGATGCTCCGGCAGGTAGTTAGTAGTCTCTAGATTCTCCGTCACGTAGTTGGCTGTCTCCAGATACTCCGTCAGGTAGTTCGTAGTCTCCAGATGCTCCATCAGGTAGTTGGTAGTCTCCAGATGCTCCATCAGGTAGTTGGTAGTCTCCAGATGTTTTGTCAGGTAGTTGGTAGTCTCCAGATGCTCCGGCAGGTAGTTAGTAGTCTCTAGATGCTCTGTTAGTTAGTTGGTTGTCTCCAGATGCTCCGTCAGGTAGTTGGTAGTCTCCAGATGCTCCGTCAGGTAGCTGGTAGTCTCCAGATGCTCCGCCAGGGAGTTGGTAGTCTCAAGATGCTCCGTCAGGTAGTTGGTAGTCTCCAGGTGCTCCGACAGGTAGTTGATGTAGTTGGTAGTCTCCAAATGCTCCGTCAGGTAGTTGGTTGTCTCCAGATGCTCCGGCAAGTAGTTCGTAGTCTCTAGATGCACCGTCAGGTAGTTGTTAGTCTGCAGATGATCCGTCAGGTAGTTGGTAATCTCCAGATGCTCCGTCAGGTAGTTCGTAGTCTCCAGATGCTCCGTCAGGTAGTTCGTAGTCTCCAGATGCTCCGTCAGGTAGTTTCCAGATAGTCTCCAGTAATCTGGTATTCTCCAAATGCTCTAGTATTCTCCAGTAGTCTGTAGTCTCCAGATGCTCCGTCATATAATTGGTAGTCTCAAGATGCTCCGTCAGGTAGTTGGTAGTCTCCAGATGCTCCTTCATATAGTTGGTAGTCTCCAGATGCTCCGTCGGGTAGTTGGTAGTCTCCAGATGCTCCGTCATATAGTTGGTAATCTCCAGATGCTCCGTCAGGTAGTTGGTAGTCTCCGGATGCTCCGTCAAGTAGTCGATGCAGTTGGTAGTCTCCAAATGCTCCGTCATATACTTGGTAACCTCTAGATGGTCCGTCATATACTTGGTAGTCTCCAGATGCTCCGTCAGGTAGTTGGTAGTCTCCAGATGCTCTGTCATATAGTTGGTAATCTCCAGATGCTCCGTCAGGTAGTTGGTAGTCTCCAGATGCTCCGTCAGGTAGTTGATGTAGTTGGTAGTCTCCAAATGCTTCGTCAGGTAGTTGGTAGTCTAAAGGTGCTCCGTCAGGTAGTTGGTAGTCTGCAGATGCTCCGTCAGGTAGTTGGTAGTCTCCAGATGCTCCTACAGGTAGTTGATGTCGTTGGTAGTCTCCAAATGCTCCGTCAGGTAGTTGGTAGTCTCCAAATGCTCCGTCAGGTAGTTGGTAGTCTCTAGATGCTACGTCGGGGAGTTGGTAGTCTCCAGATGCTCCGTCATATAGTTGGAAATCTCCAGATGCTGCGTCAGGTAGTTGGTAATCTCCAGATGCTCCGTCAGGTAGTTGATGTAGTTGGTAGTCTCCAAATGCTTCGTCAGGTAGTTGGTAGCCTAAAGATGCTCCGTCAGGTAGTTGGTAGTCTGCAGATGCTCCGTCAGGTAGTTGGTAGTCTTCAGATGCAGGTAGTTGGTATTCTCCAGATGCTCGGTCAGGTAGTTGGTAGTCTCCAGATGCTCCGTCAGGTAGTTCGTAGTCTCCAGATGCTCCGGCAGGTAGTTGGTAGTTTTCAGATGCTCCGTAAGGTAGTTGGTAGTCTCCAGATTCTTCGTCAGGTAGTTGGTAGTCTCCAGATGCTCCGTCAGGTAGCTGGTAGTCTCCAGATGCTCCGCCAGGGAGGTGGTAGTCTCAAAATGCTCCGTCAGGTAGTTGGTTGTCTCCAGGTGCTCCGACAGGTAGTTGATGTAGTTAATAGTCTCCAAATGCTCCGTCAGGTAGTTGGTAGTCTCAAGATGCTCCGTCAGGTAGTTGGTAGTCTCCAGATGCTCCTTCAGATAGATGGTAGTCTGCAGATGCTCCGTCAGGTAGTTGGTAGTCTCCAGATGCTCCGTCTGGTAGTTGGTAGTCTCCAGATGCTCCTTCAGATAGATGGTAGTCTGCAGATGCTCTGTCAGGTAGTTGGTAGACTCCAGATGCTCCGTGAGGTAGTTGATGGGGTTGGTAGTCTCCAAATTCTTCGTCAGGTAGTTGGTAGTCTCCTGATGCTCTGTCAGGTAGTTGGTAGTCTCCAGATGCTCCGTCAGGTAGTTGGTAGTCTCCAGATGCTCTTTCAGATAGATGGTGGTCTCCAGATGCTCCGTCAGGTAGTTGGTAGTCTCCAGATGCTACTTCAGATAGTTGGTAGTGTACAAATGCTCCGACAGGAAGTTCGTAGTCTCCAGATGCTCCATCAGGTAGTTGGTAGTCTCCAGATGCTCCATCAGGTAGTTGGTAGTCTCCAGATGCTTCATCAGGTAGTTGGTAGTCTCCAGATGCTCCGGCAGGTAGTTGGTAGTCTCCAGATGCTTCGTCAGATAGTTGATAGCCTCCAGATGCTCCGTCAGGTAGTTGGTAGTCTCCAGATGCTCCGTAATGTAGTTGGTAGTCTCCAGATGCTGCGACACATAGTTGATGTAGTTGGTCGTCTCCAGATGCACCGTCATGAAGTTGGTAGTCTCCAAATGCTCCGTCATATAGTTGGTAGTGTACAGATGCTCCATCAGGTACTTGGTAGTCTCCAGATGCATCGTCAGGTAGTTGGTAGTCTCCAGATGCTTCGTCAGGTAGTTGGTATTCTCCAGATGCTCGGTCAGGTAGTTGGTAGTCTCCAGGTGCTCCGACAGGTAGTTGATGTAGTTAATAGTCTCCAAATGCTCCGTCAGGTAGTTGGTAGTCTCAAGATGCTCTGACACATAGTTGATGTAGTTGGTAGTCTCCAGATGCTCCGTCAGGTAGTTGGTAGTCTCCAGATGCTCCGGCAGGTAGTTCGTAGTCTCCAGATGCTCCGTCAGGTAGTTGGTAGTTTCCAGATGCTCCGTCAGGTAGTTGGTAGTCTCCAGATGCTCCGTCAGGTAGTTGGTAGTCTCCAGATGCTCCGTCAGGTAGTTGGTAGTCTCCAGATGCTCCGGCAGGTAGTTGGTAGTCTCCAGATTCTTCGTCAGGTAGTTGGTAGTCTCCACAGGCTCCGGCAGGTAGTTGGTAGTCTCCAGATGCTCCGTCAGGCAGTTGGTAGTCTCCAGATGCTTCGTCAGGTAGTTGGTAGTCTCCAGATGCTCCGGCAGGTAGTTGGTAGTCTCCAGATGCTTCGTCAGGTACTAGGTAGTCTCCAGATGCTTCGTCAGGAACTAGGTAGTCTCCACATGCTCTGTCAGGTAGTTGGTAGTCTCTAGATGCTCCGTCAGGTAGTTGGTAGTCTCCAGATGCTCCGTCAGGTAGTTGGTAGTCTCCAGATGCTCCGACACATAATTCATGTAGTTGGTAGTCTCCAGATGCACTGTCATGAATTTGGTAGTCTCCAAATCCTCCGTCATATATTTGGTTGTATACAGATGTTCCATCAGGTACTTGGTAGTCTCTAGATGCTTCCTCAGGTAGTTCGTATTCTCCAGATGCTCGGTCAGGTAGTTGGTAGTCTCCAGATGCTCCGTCAGGTAGTTCGTTGTCTCCAGATGCTCCGGCAGGTAGTTGGTAGTTTTCAGATGCTCCGTAAGGTAGTTGGTAGTATCCAGATGATTCGTCAAGTAGTTGGTAGTCTCCAGATGCTCCGTCAGGTAGCTGGTAGTCTCCAGATGCTCCGCCAGGGAGTTGGTAGTCACAAGATACTCCGTCAGGTAGTTGGTAGTCTCCAGGTGCTCCGACAGGTAGTTGATGTAGTTAATAGTCTCCAAATGCTCCGTCAGGTAGTTGGTAGTCTCAAGATGCTCCGTCAGGTAGTTGGTAGTCTCCAGATGCTCCTTCAGATAGATGGTAGTCTGCAGATGCTCCGTCAGGTAGTTGGAAGTCTCCAGATACTCCGTCAGGTAGTTGGTAGTCTCCAGATGCTCCTTCAGATAGATGGTAGTCTGCAGATGCTCTGTTAGGTAGTTGGTAGACTCCAGATGCTCCGTGAGGTAGTTGATGGAGTTGGTAGTCTCCAAATGCTTCGTCAGGTAGTTGGTAGTCTCCTGATGCTCCGTCAGGTAGTTGGTAGTCTCCAGATGCTCCGTCAGGTAGTTGGTAGTGTCCAGATGCTCTTTCAGATAGATGGTAGTCTTCAGATGCTCCGTCCGGTAGTTGGTAGTCTCCGGATGCTATTTCAGATAGTTGGAAGTGTACTGATGCTCCGGCAGGCAGTTAGTAGTCTCTAGATTCTCCGTCAGGTAGTTGGTTGTCTCCAGATACTCCGTCAGGTAGTTCGTCTTCTCCAGATGCTCCATCAGGTAGTTGGTAGTCTCCAGATGCTCCATCAGGTAGTTGGTAGTCTCCAGATGCTTTGTCAGGTAGTTGGTAGTCTCCAGATGCTCCGGCAGGTAGTTAGTAGTCTCTAGATGCTCTGTTAGGTAGTTGGTTGTCTCCAGATGCTCCGTCAGGTAGTTGGTAGTCTCCAGATGCTCCGTCAGGTAGTTGGTAGTCTCCAGATGCTCCGTCAGGTAGCTGGTAGTCTCCAGATGCTCCGCCAGGGAGTTGGTAGTCTCAAGATGCTCCGTCAGGTAGTTGGTAGTCTCCAGGTGCTCCGACAGGTAGGTGATGTAGTTGGTAGTCTCCAAATGCTCCGTCAGGTAGTTAGTAGTCTCCAGATGCTCCGGCAAGTAGTTCGTAGTCTCTAGATGCACCGTCAGGTAGTTGGTAATCTGCAGATGATCCGTCAGGTAGTTGGTAATCTCCTGATGCTCCGTCAGGTAGTTCGTAGTCTCCAGATGCTCCGTCAGGTAGTTCGTAGTCTCCAGATGCTCCGTCAGGTAGTTTCCAGATAGTCTCCAGTAATCTGGTATTCTCCAAATGCTCCAGTATTCTCCAGTAGTCTGTAGTCTCCAGATGCTCCGTCATGTAATTGGTAGTCTCAAGATGCTCCGTCAGGTAGTTGGTAGTCTCCAGATGCTCCGTCATATAGTTGGTAATCTCCAGATGCTCCGTCAGGTAGTTGGTAGTCTCCGGATTCTCCGTCAAGTAGTCGATGCAGTTGGTAGTCTCCAAATGCTCCGTCATATACTTGGTAACCTCTAGATGCTCCGTCATATACTTGGTAGTCTCCAGATGCTCCGTCAGGTAGTTGGTAGTCTCCAGATGCTCCGTCAGGTAGTTGATGTAGTTGGTAGTCTCCAAATGCTCCGTCAGGTAGTTGGTAGTCTCCAGATGCTCCTACAGGTAGTTGATGTCGTTGGTAGTCTCCAAATGCTCCGTCAGGTAGTTGGTAGTCTCCAGATGCTCCGTCAGGTAGTTGGTAGTCTCTAGATGCTCCGTCGAGTAGTTGGTAGTCTCCAGATGCTCCGTCATATAGTTGGTAATCTCCAAATGCTGCGTCAGGTAGTTGGTAGTCTCCGGATGCTCCGTCAGGTAGTTGATGCAGTTGGTAGTCTCCAAATGCTCCGTCATATACTTGGTAACCTCTAGATGCTCCGTCATATACTTGGTAGTCTCCAGATGCTCCGTCAGGTAGTTGGTAGTCTCCAGATGCTCCGTCATATAGTTGGTAATCTCCAGATTCTCCGTCAGGTAGTTGGTAGTCTCCAGATGCTCCGTCAGGTAGTTGATGTAGTTGGTAGTCTCCAAATGCTTCGTCAGGTAGTTGGTAGTCTAAAGATGCTCCGTCAGGTACTTGGTAGTCTGCAGATGCTCCGTCAGGTAGTTGGTAGTCTTCAGATGCTCCGTCAGGTAGTTTGTAGTCTCGAGATACTCCGCTAGGTAGTTGGTAGTCTCCAGATGCTTCGTCAGGTAGTTGGTAGTCTCCAGATGCTCCGGCAGGTAGTTCGTAGTCTCTAGATGCACCGTCAGGTAGTTGGTAATCTCCAGATGCTCCGTCAGGTAGTTCGTAGTCTCCAGATGTTCCATCAGGTAGTTTCCAGATAGTCTCCAGTAGTCTGGTAGTCTCCAAATGCTCCAGTATTCTCTAGTAGTCTTTAGTCTCCAGATGATCCGTCATGTAATTGGTAGTCTCCAGTTGCTCCGTCAGGTAGTTGGTAGTCTCCAAATGCACCGTCATATAGGTGGTAGTGTACAGATGCTCCATCAGGTAGTTGGTAGTCTCCAGATGCTCCGGCAGGTAGTTGGTAGTCTCCAGATGCTCCGCCAGGGAGTTGGTAGTCTCCAGATGCTCCGTCAGGTAGTTGGTAGTCTCCAGATGCTCCGTCAGGTTGTTGATAGTCTCCAGTTGCTCCTTCAGATAGTTGGTAGTGAATAGATGCTCCGTCAGGTAGTTGGAGGTCTCCAGATGCTCCGTCAGGTAGTTGGTAGTCTCCATATGCTCCGTCATATAGTTTTAGTCTAAAGATGCTCCGTCAGGTAGTTGCTAGTCTCCAGATGCTCCGTCATATTGTTGTAGTCTAAAGATGCTCCGTCAGGTAGTTGGTAGTCTCAAGATACTCCGTCAGGTAGTTGATGTAGTTGGTAGTCTCCAAATGCTCCGTCTGGTAGTTGGTAGTCTCCAGATGCTCCGTCAGGTAGTTGGTAGTCTCCAGATGCTCCGTTAGGTAGTTGGTAGTCTCCAGATGCTCCGGCAGGTAGTTGGTTGTCTCCAGATGCTCCGTCAGGTAGTTGGTAGTCTCCAGATTCTTCGTCAGGTAGTTGGTAGTCTCCACATGCTCCGGCAGGTAGTTCGTAGTCTCCAGATGCTCCGTCAGGTAGTTGGTAGTCTCCAGATGCTTCGTCAGGTAGTTGGTAGTCTCCAGATGCTCCGGCAGGTAGTTGGTAGTCTCCAGATGCTCCGTCAGGTAGTTGGTAGTCTCTAGATGCTTCGTCAGGTACTAGGTAGTCTCCACATGCTCCGTCAGGTAGTTGGTAGTCTCTAGATGCTCCGTCAGATAGTTGGTAGTCTCCAGATGCTCCGTCAGGTAGTTGGTAGTCTCCAGATGCACTGTCATGAAGTTGGTAGTCTCCAAATGCTCCGTCATATTGTTGGTTGTATACAGATGCTCCATCAGGTACTTGGTAGTCTCCAGATGCTTCGTCAGGTAGTTGGTATTCTCCAGATGCTCGGTCAGGTAGTTGGTAGTCTCCAGATGCTCCGTCAGGTAGTTCGTAGTCTCCAGATGCTCCGGCAGGTAGTTGGTAGTTTTCAGATGCTCCGTAAGGTAGTTGGTAGTCTCCAGATGATTCGTCAGGTAGTTGGTAGTCTCCAGATGCTCCGTCAGGTAGCTGGTAGTCTCCAGATGCTCCGCCAGGGAGTTGGTAGTCTCAAGATGCTCCGTCAGGTAGTTGGTAGTCTCCAGGTGCTCCGACAGGTAGTTGATGCAGTTAATAGTCTCCAAATGCGCCGTCAGGTAGTTGGTAGTCTCAAGATGCTCCGTCAGGTAGATGGTAGTCTCCAGATGCTCCTTCAGATAGATGGTAGTCTGCAGATGCTCCGTCAGGTAGTTGGTAGTCTCCAGATACTCCGTCAGGTAGTTGGTAGTCTCCAGATGCTCCTTCAGATAGATGGTAGTCTGCAGATGCTCTGTCAGGTAGTTCGTAGACTCCAGATGCTCCGTGAGGTAGTTGATGGAGTTGGTAGTCTCCAGATACTCCGTCAGGTAGTTGGTAGTCTCCCGATGCTCCGTCAGGTAATTGGTAGTCTCCAGATGCTCTTTCAGATAGATGGTAGTCTTCAGATGCTCCGTCAGGTAGTTGGTAGTCTCCAGATGTTACTTCAGATAGTTGGTAGTGTACAGATGCTCCGACAGGTAGTTGGTAGTCTCCAGATGCTCCGGCAGGTAGTAAGTAGTCTCTAGATTCTCCGTCAGGTAGTTGGCTGTCTCCAGATACTCCGTCAGGTAGTTCGTAGTCTCCAGATGCTCCATCAGGTAGTTGGTAGTCTCCAGATGCTCCATCAGGTAGTTGGTAGTCTCCAGATGTTTTGTCAGGTAGTTGGTAGTCTCCAGATGCTCCGGCAGGTAGTTAGTAGTCTCTAGATGCTCTGTTAGGTAGTTGGTTGTCTCCAGATGCTCCGTCAGGTAGTTGGTAGTCTCCAGATGCTCCGTCAGGTAGCTGGTAGTCTCCAGATGCTCCGCCAGGGAGTTGGTAGTCTCAAGATGCTCCGTCAGGTAGTTGGTAGTCTCCAGGTGCTCCGACAGGTAGTTGATGTAGTTGGTAGTCTCCAAATGCTCCGTCAGGTAGTTGGTAGTCTCCAGATGCTCCGGCAAGTAGTTCGTAGTCTCTAGATTAACCGTCAGGTAGTTGATAATCTGCAGATGCTCCGTCAGGTAGTTGGTAATCTCCAGATGCTCCGTCAGGTAGTTCGTAGTCTCCAGATGCTCCGTCAGGTAGTTCGTAGTCTCCAGATGCTCCGTCAGGTAGTTTCCAGATAGTCTCCAGTAATCTGGTATTCTCCAAATGCTCTAGTATTCTCCAGTAGTCTGTAGTCTCCAGTTGCTCCGTCATGTAATTGGTAGTCTCAAGATGCTCCGTCAGGTAGTTGGTAGTCTCCAGATGCTCCTTCATATAGTTGGTAGTCTCCAGATGCTCCGTCGGGTAGTTGGTAGTCTCCAGATGCTCCGTCATATAGTTGGTAATCTCCAGATGCTCCGTCAGGTAGTTGGTAGTCTCCGGATGCTCCGTCAAGTAGTCGATGCAGTTGGTAGTCTCCAAATGCTCCGTCATATACTTGGTAACCTCTAGATGGTCCGTCATATACTTGGTAGTCTCTAGATGCTCCGTCAGGTAGTTGGTAGTCTCCAGATGCTCTGTCATATAGTTGGTAATCTCCAGATGCTCCGTCAGGTAGTTGGTAGTCTCCAGATGCTCCGTCAGGTAGTTGATGTAGTTGGTCGTCTCCAAATGCTTTGTCAGGTAGTTGGTAGTCTAAAGGTGCTCCGTCAGGTAGTTGGTAGTCTGCAGATGCTCCATCAGGTAGTTGGTAGTCTCCAGATGCTCCTACAGGTAGTTGATGTCGTTGGTAGTCTCCAAATGCTCCGTCAGGAAGTTGGTAGTCTCCAAATGCTCCGTCAGGTAGTTGGTAGTCTCTAGATGCTACGTCGGGTAGTTGGTAGTCTCCAGATGCTCCGTCATATAGTTGGTAATCTCAAGATGCTGCGTCAGGTAGTTGGTAGTCTCCGGATGCTCCGTCAGGTAGTTGATGCAGTTGGTAGTCTCCAAATGCTCCGTCATATACTTGGTAACCTCTAGATGCTCCGTCATATACTTGGTAGTCTCCAGATACTCCGTCAGGTAGTTGGTAGTCTCCAGATGCTCCGTCAGGTAGTTGGTAGTCTCCAGATGCTCCGTCAGGTAGTTGATGTAGTTGGTAGTCTCCAAATGCTTCGTCAGGTAGTTGGTAGCCTAAAGATGCTCCGTCAGGTAGTTGGTAGTCTGCAAATGCTCCGTCAGGTAGTTGGTAGTCTTCAGATGCTCCGTCAGGTAGTTGGTAGTCTCGAGATACTCCGCCAGGTAGTTGGTAGTCTCCAGATGCTTCGTCAGGTTGTTGGTAGTCTCCAGATGCTCCGGCAGGTAGTTCGTAGTCTCTAGATGCACCGTCAGGTAGTTGGTAATCTCCAGATGCTCCGTCAGGTAGTTCGTAGTCTCCAGATGTTCCATCAGGTAGTTTCCAGATAGTCTCCAGTAGTCTGGTAGTCTCCAAATGCTCCAGTATTCTCTAGTAGTCTTTAGTCTCCAGATGATCCGTCATGTAATTGGTAGTCTCCAGTTGCTCCGTCAGATAGTTGGTAGTTTCCAGATGCTCCACCAGGGAGTTGGTAGTCTCAAGATGCTCCGTCAGGTAGTTGGTAGTCTCCAAATGCTCCGTCATATAGGTGGTAGTGTACAGATGCTCCATCAGGTAGTTGGTAGTCTCCAGATGCTCCGCCAGGGAGTTGGTAGTCTCCAGATGCTCCGTCAGGTAGTTGGTAGTCTCCAGTTGCTCCGTCTGGTAGTTGGTAGTCTCCAGATGCTCCGTCAAGTAGTTGATAGCCTCCAGATGCTCCTTCAGATAGTTGGTAGTGAAGAAATGCTCCGTCAGGTAGTTGGTGGTCTCCAGATGCTCCGTCAGGTAGTTGGTAGTCTCCATATGCTCCGTCATATAGTTGTAGTCTAAAGATGCTCCGTCAGGTAGTTGGTAGTCTCCAGATGCTCCGTCATATAGTTGTAGTCTAAAGATGCTCCGTCAGGTAGTTGGTAGTCTCAAGATACTCCGTCAGGTAGTTGATGTAGTTGGTAGTTTTCAAATGCTCCGTCAGGTAGTTGGTAGTCTCCAGATGCTCCGTCACGTAGTTGGTAGTCTCCAGATGCTCCGTCAGGTAGTTGGTAGTCTCCAGATGCTCCGGCAGGTAGTTGGTAGTCTCCAGATGCTCTTTCAGATAGATGGTAGTCTCCAGATGATCCGTCAGGTAGTTCGTAGTCTCCAGATGCTACTTCAGATAGTTGGTAGTCTCCAGATGCTCCGTCAGGTAATTGGTAGTCTCCAGATGCTCCTTCAGATAGTTGGTAGTGTTCAGATGCTTCGACAGGTAGTTGGTATTCTCCAGATGTTCGGTCAGGTAGTTGGTAGTCTCCAGATGCTCCGTCAGGTAGTTGATGTAGTTGGTAGTCTCCAGATGCCCCGTCATATAGTTGGTAGTCTCCAGATTCTCCGTCAGGTAGTTGGTAGTCTCCAAATGCTTCGTCAGGTAGTTGGAAGTCTCCAGATGCTCTATCCGGTAGTTGGTAGTCTCCAGATGCCCCGTCATATAGTTGGTAGTCTCCAGATGCTCCGTCAGGTAGTTGGTAGTCTCCAGATGCACCGTCAGGTAGTTGGTAGTCTCCAGATGCTCCGTCAGGTAGTTGGTAGTCTCCAGATGCTCCGTCAGGAACTTGGTAGTCTCCAAATGCTCCGTCAGGTAGTTGGTAGTCTCCAGATGCTCCGACAGGTAGTTGGTAGTCTCCAGATGCCCCGTCATATAGTTTGTAGTCTCCAGATGCTGCGTCAGGTAGTTGGTAGTCTCCAAATGCTCCGTCATATACTTGGTAACCTCTAGATGCTCCGTCATATGCTTGGTAGTCTCCAGATGCTCCGTCAGGTAGTTGGTAGTCTCCAGATGCTCCGTCATATAGTTCGTAATCTCCAGATGCTCCGTCAGGTAGTTGGTAGTCTCCAGATGCTCCGTCAGGTAGTTGATGTAGTTGGTAGTCTCCAAATGCTTCGTCAGGTAGTTGGTAGTCTAAAGATGCTCCGTCAGGTAGTTGGTAGTCTGCAGATGCTCCGACAGGTATTTGGTAGTCTTCAGATGCTCCGTCAGGTAGTTGGTAGTCTCGAGATAGTCCGCCAGGTAGTTGGTAGTCTCCAGATGCTTCGTCAGGTAGTTGGTAGTCTCCAGATGCTCCGTCAGGTAGTTGGTAGTCTCCAGATGCTCCTTCAGATAGTTGGTAGTGAACAGATGCTCCGTCAGGTAGTTGGTGGTCTCCAAATGCTCCGTCAGGTAGTTGGTAGTCTCCAGATGCTCCGTCATATAGTTGGTAGTCTCAAGATGCTCCGTCAGGTAGTTGGTAGTCTCCAAATGCTCCGTCAAATAGGTGGTAGTGTACAGATGCTCCATCAGGTAGTTGGTAGTCTCCAGATGCTCCGCCAGGGATTTGGTATTCCCAAGATGCTCCATCAGGTAGTAGGAAGTCTCCAAATGCTCCGTCATATAGGTGGTAACCTCCAGATGCTCCTTCATATACTTGGTAGTCTCCAGATGCTTCGTCAGGTAGTTGGTAGTCTCCAGATGCTCCGTCAGGTAGTTGATAGTCTCCAGATGCTCCGTCAGGTAGTTGGTAGTCTCCAGATGCTCCGTCATATTGTTCTAGTCTAAAGATGCTCCGTCAGGTAGTGTGTAGTCTCCAGATACTCCGTCAGGTAGTTGATGTAGTTGGTAGTCTGCAAATGCTCCGTTAGGTAGTTGATAGTCTCCAGATGCTCTTTCAGATAGATGGTCGTCTCCAGATGCTCCGTTAGGTAGTTGGTAGTCTTCAGATGCTACTTCAGATAGTTGGTAGTGAACAGATGCTTCGACAGGTAGTTGGTAGTCTCCAGATGCTCCATCAGGTAGTTGGTATTCTCCAGATGCTCGGTCAGGTAGTTGGTTGTCGCCAGATGCTCCGTCAGGTAGTTGGTAGTCTCCAGATGCTCCGTCAGGTAGCTGGTACTCTCCAGATGCTCCATCATATAGTTGGAAGTCTCCAGACGCTCCCTCAGGTAGTTGGTAGTCCCTGGATGCTCCGTCAGGTAGTTGATGCAGTTGGTAGTCTCCAAATGCTCCGTCAGGTAGTTGGTAGTCTAAAGATGCTCCGTCAGGTAGTTGGTAGTCTCCAGATGCTCCGTCAGGTAGTTGGTAGTCTCCAGATGCTCCTACAGGTAGTTGATGTAGTTGGTAGTCTCCAGATGCTCCGTCAGGTAGTTGGTAGTCTCCAGATGCTCCGTCAGGAACTTGGTAGTCTCCAGATGCTCCGTCAGGTAGTTGGTAGTCTCCGGATTCTCCGTCAAGTAGTCGATGCAGTTGGTAGTCTCCAAATGCTCCGTCATATACTTGGTAACCTCTAGATGCTCCGTCATATACTTGGTAGTCTTCAGATGCTCCGTCAGGTAGTTGGTAGTCTCCAGATGCTCCGTCATATAGTTGTTAATCTCCAGATGCTCCGTCAGGTAGTAAGTAGTCTCCAGATGCTCCGTCAGGTAGTTGATGTAGTTGGTAGTCTCCAAATGCTTCGTCAGGTAGTTGGTAGTCTAAAGGTGCTCCGTCAGGTAGTTGGTAGTCTGCAGATGCTCCGTCAGGTAGTTGGTAGTCTCCAGATGCTCCTACAGGTAGTTGATGTCGTTGGTAGTCTCCAAATGCTCCGTCAGGTAGTTGGTAGTCTCCAGATGCTCCGTCAGGTAGTTGGTAGTCTCTAGATGCTCTGTCGGGTAGTTGGTAGTCTCCAGATGCTCCGTCATATAGTTGGTAATCTCCAGATGCTGCGTCAGGTAGTTGGTAGTCTCCGGATGCTCCGTCAGGTAGTTGATGCAGTTGGAAGTCTCCAAATGCTCCGTCATATACTTGGTAACCTCTAGATGCTCCGTCATATACTTGCTAGTTTCCAGATGCTCCGTCAGGTAGTTGGTAGTCTCCAGATGCTCCGTCATATAGTTGGTAATCTCCAGATGCTCCGTCAGGTAGTTGGTAGTCTCCAGATGCTCCGTCAGGTAGTTGATGTAGTTGGTAGTCTCCAAATGCTTCGTCAGGTAGTTGGTAGTCTAAAGATGCTCCGTCAGGTACTTGGTAGTCTGCAGATGCTCCGTCAGGTAGTTGGTAGTCTTCAGATGCTCCGTCAGGTAGTTTGTAGTCTCGAGATACTCCGCCAGGTAGTTGGTAGTCTCCAGATGCTTCGTCAGGTAGTTGGTAGTCTCCAGATCCTCCGGCAGGTAGTTCGTAGTCTCTAGATGCACCGTTAGGTAGTTGGTAATCTCCAGATGCTCCGTCAGGTAGTTCGTAGTCTCCAGATGTTTCATCAGGTAGTTTCCAGATAGTCTCCAGTAGTCTGGTAGTCTCCAAATGCTCCAGTATTCTCTAGTAGTCTTTAGTCTCCAGATGATCCGTCATGTAATTGGTAGTCTCCAGTTGCTCCGTCAGATAGTTGGTAGTTTCCAGATGCTCCACCAGGGAGTTGGTAGTCTCGAGATGCTCCGTCAGGTAGTTGGTAGTCTCCAAATGCACCGTCATATAGGTGGTAGTGTACAGATGCTCCATCAGGTAGTTGGTAGTCTCCAGATGCTCCGGCAGGTAGTTGGTAGTCTCCAGATGCTCCTCCAGGGAGTTGGTAGTCTCCAGATGCTCCGTCAGGTAGTTGGTAGTCTCCAGATGCTCCGTCAGGTTGTTGATAGTCTCGAGTTGCTCCTTCAGATAGTTGGTAGTGAATAGATGCTCCGTCAGGTAGTTGGTAGTCTCCAGATGCTCCGTTATATAGTTGTAGTCTAAAGATGCTCCGTCAGGTAGTTGGTAGTCTCAAGATACTCCGTCAGGTAGTTGATGTAGTTGGTAGTCTCCAAATGCTCCGTCAGGTAGTTGGTAGTCTCCAGATGCTCCGTCACGTAGTTGGTAGTCTCCAGATGCTCCGTCAGGTAGTTGGTAGTCTCCAGATGCTCCGTTAGGTAGTTGGTAGTCTCCAGATGCTCCGGCAGGTAGTTGGTTGTCTCCAGATGCTCCGTCAGGTAGTTGGTAGTCTCCAGATTCTTCGTCAGGTAGTTGGTAGTCTCCACATGCTCCGGCAGGTAGTTCGTAGTCTCCAGATGCTCCGTCAGGTAGTTGGTAGTCTCGAGATAGTCCGCCAGGTAGTTGGTAGTCTCCAGATGCTTCGTCAGGTAGTTGGTAGTCTCCAGATGCTCCGTCAGGTAGTTGGTAGTCTCCAGATGCTCCTTCAGATAGTTGGTAGTGAACAGATGCTCCGTCAGGTAGTTGGTGGTCTCCAAATGCTCCGTCAGGTAGTTGGTAGTCTCCAGATGCTCCGTCATATAGTTGGTAGTCTCAAGATGCTCCGTCAGGTAGTTGGTAGTCTCCAAATGCTCCGTCATATAGGTGGTAGTGTACAGATGCTCCATCAGGTAGTTGGTAGTCTCCAGATGCTCCGCCAGGGATTTGGTATTCCCAAGATGCTCCATCAGGTAGTAGGAAGTCTCCAAATGCTCCGTCATATAGGTGGTAACCTCCAGATGCTCCTTCATATACTTGGTAGTCTCCAGATGCTTCGTCAGGTAGTTGGTAGTCTCCAGATGCTCCGTCAGGTAGTTGATAGTCTCCAGATGCTCCGTCAGGTAGTTGGTAGTCTCCAGATGCTCCGTCATATTGTTCTAGTCTAAAGATGCTCCGTCAGGTAGTTTGTAGTCTCCAGATACTCCGTCAGGTAGTTGATGTAGTTGGTAGTCTGCAAATGCTCCGTTAGGTAGTTGATAGTCTCCAGATGCTCTTTCAGATAGATGGTCGTCTCCAGATGCTCCGTTAGGTAGTTGGTAGTCTTCAGATGCTACTTCAGATAGTTGGTAGTGAACAGATGCTTCGACAGGTAGTTGGTAGTCTCCAGATGCTCCATCAGGTAGTTGGTATTCTCCAGATGCTCGGTCAGGTAGTTGGTTGTCGCCAGATGCTCCGTCAGGTAGTTGGTAGTCTCCAGATGCTCCGTCAGGTAGCTGGTACTCTCCAGATGCTCCATCATATAGTTGGAAGTCTCCAGACGCTCCCTCAGGTAGTTGGTAGTCCCTGGATGCTCCGTCAGGTAGTTGATGCAGTTGGTAGTCTCCAAATGCTCCGTCAGGTAGTTGGTAGTCTAAAGATGCTCCGTCAGGTAGTTGGTAGTCTCCAGATGCTCCGTCAGGTAGTTGGTAGTCTCCAGATGCTCCTACAGGTAGTTGATGTAGTTGGTAGTCTCCAGATGCTCCGTCAGGTAGTTGGTAGTCTCCAGATGCTCCGTCAGGAACTTGGTAGTCTCCAGATGCTCCGTCAGGTAGTTGGTAGTCTCCGGATTCTCCGTCAAGTAGTCGATGCAGTTGGTAGTCTCCAAATGCTCCGTCATATACTTGGTAACCTCTAGATGCTCCGTCATATACTTGGTAGTCTTCAGATGCTCCGTCAGGTAGTTGGTAGTCTCCAGATGCTCCGTCATATAGTTGTTAATCTCCAGATGCTCCGTCAGGTAGTAAGTAGTCTCCAGATGCTCCGTCAGGTAGTTGATGTAGTTGGTAGTCTCCAAATGCTTCGTCAGGTAGTTGGTAGTCTAAAGGTGCTCCGTCAGGTAGTTGGTAGTCTGCAGATGCTCCGTCAGGTAGTTGGTAGTCTCCAGATGCTCCTACAGGTAGTTGATGTCGTTGGTAGTCTCCAAATGCTCCGTCAGGTAGTTGGTAGTCTCCAGATGCTCCGTCAGGTAGTTGGTAGTCTCTAGATGCTCTGTCGGGTAGTTGGTAGTCTCCAGATGCTCCGTCATATAGTTGGTAATCTCCAGATGCTGCGTCAGGTAGTTGGTAGTCTCCGGATGCTCCGTCAGGTAGTTGATGCAGTTGGAAGTCTCCAAATGCTCCGTCATATACTTGGTAACCTCTAGATGCTCCGTCATATACTTGCTAGTTTCCAGATGCTCCGTCAGGTAGTTGGTAGTCTCCAGATGCTCCGTCATATAGTTGGTAATCTCCAGATGCTCCGTCAGGTAGTTGGTAGTCTCCAGATGCTCCGTCAGGTAGTTGATGTAGTTGGTAGTCTCCAAATGCTTCGTCAGGTAGTTGGTAGTCTAAAGATGCTCCGTCAGGTACTTGGTAGTCTGCAGATGCTCCGTCAGGTAGTTGGTAGTCTTCAGATGCTCCGTCAGGTAGTTTGTAGTCTCGAGATACTCCGCCAGGTAGTTGGTAGTCTCCAGATGCTTCGTCAGGTAGTTGGTAGTCTCCAGATCCTCCGGCAGGTAGTTCGTAGTCTCTAGATGCACCGTTAGGTAGTTGGTAATCTCCAGATGCTCCGTCAGGTAGTTCGTAGTCTCCAGATGTTCCATCAGGTAGTTTCCAGATAATCTCCAGTAGTCTGGTAGTCTCCAAATGCTCCAGTATTCTCTAGTAGTCTTTAGTCTCCAGATGATCCGTCATGTAATTGGTAGTCTCCAGTTGCTCCGTCAGATAGTTGGTAGTTTCCAGATGCTCCACCAGGGAGTTGGTAGTCTCGAGATGCTCCGTCAGGTAGTTGGTAGTCTCCAAATGCACCGTCATATAGGTGGTAGTGTACAGATGCTCCATCAGGTAGTTGGTAGTCTCCAGATGCTCCGGCAGGTAGTTGGTAGTCTCCAGATGCTCCTCCAGGGAGTTGGTAGTCTCCAGATGCTCCGTCAGGTAGTTGGTAGTCTCCAGATGCTCCGTCAGGTTGTTGATAGTCTCGAGTTGCTCCTTCAGATAGTTGGTAGTGAATAGATGCTCCGTCAGGTAGTTGGTAGTCTCCAGATGCTCCGTTATATAGTTGTAGTCTAAAGATGCTCCGTCAGGTAGTTGGTAGTCTCAAGATACTCCGTCAGGTAGTTGGTAGTCTCCAGATGCTCCGTTAGGTAGTTGGTAGTCTCCAGATGCTCCGGCAGGTAGTTGGTTGTCTCCAGATGCTCCGTCAGGTAGTTGGTAGTCTCCAGATTCTTCGTCAGGTAGTTGGTAGTCTCCACATGCTCCGGCAGGTAGTTCGTAGTCTCCAGATGCTCCGTCAGGTAGTTGGTAGTCTCGAGATAGTCCGCCAGGTAGTTGGTAGTCTCCAGATGCTTCGTCAGGTAGTTGGTAGTCTCCAGATGCTCCGTCAGGTAGTTGGTAGTCTCCAGATGCTCCTTCAGATAGTTGGTAGTGAACAGATGCTCCGTCAGGTAGTTGGTGGTCTCCAAATGCTCCGTCAGGTAGTTGGTAGTCTCCAGATGCTCCGTCATATAGTTGGTAGTCTCAAGATGCTCCGTCAGGTAGTTGGTAGTCTCCAAATGCTCCGTCATATAGGTGGTAGTGTACAGATGCTCCATCAGGTAGTTGGTAGTCTCCAGATGCTCCGCCAGGGATTTGGTATTCCCAAGATGCTCCATCAGGTAGTAGGAAGTCTCCAAATGCTCCGTCATATAGGTGGTAACCTCCAGATGCTCCTTCATATACTTGGTAGTCTCCAGATGCTTCGTCAGGTAGTTGGTAGTCTCCAGATGCTCCGTCAGGTAGTTGATAGTCTCCAGATGCTCCGTCAGGTAGTTGGTAGTCTCCAGATGCTCCGTCATATTGTTCTAGTCTAAAGATGCTCCGTCAGGTAGTTTGTAGTCTCCAGATACTCCGTCAGGTAGTTGATGTAGTTGGTAGTCTGCAAATGCTCCGTTAGGTAGTTGATAGTCTCCAGATGCTCTTTCAGATAGATGGTCGTCTCCAGATGCTCCGTTAGGTAGTTGGTAGTCTTCAGATGCTACTTCAGATAGTTGGTAGTGAACAGATGCTTCGACAGGTAGTTGGTAGTCTCCAGATGCTCCATCAGGTAGTTGGTATTCTCCAGATGCTCGGTCAGGTAGTTGGTTGTCGCCAGATGCTCCGTCAGGTAGTTGGTAGTCTCCAGATGCTCCGTCAGGTAGCTGGTACTCTCCAGATGCTCCATCATATAGTTGGAAGTCTCCAGACGCTCCCTCAGGTAGTTGGTAGTCCCTGGATGCTCCGTCAGGTAGTTGATGCAGTTGGTAGTCTCCAAATGCTCCGTCAGGTAGTTGGTAGTCTAAAGATGCTCCGTCAGGTAGTTGGTAGTCTCCAGATGCTCCGTCAGGTAGTTGGTAGTCTCCAGATGCTCCTACAGGTAGTTGATGTAGTTGGTAGTCTCCAGATGCTCCGTCAGGTAGTTGGTAGTCTCCAGATGCTCCGTCAGGAACTTGGTAGTCTCCAGATGCTCCGTCAGGTAGTTGGTAGTCTCCGGATTCTCCGTCAAGTAGTCGATGCAGTTGGTAGTCTCCAAATGCTCCGTCATATACTTGGTAACCTCTAGATGCTCCGTCATATACTTGGTAGTCTTCAGATGCTCCGTCAGGTAGTTGGTAGTCTCCAGATGCTCCGTCATATAGTTGTTAATCTCCAGATGCTCCGTCAGGTAGTAAGTAGTCTCCAGATGCTCCGTCAGGTAGTTGATGTAGTTGGTAGTCTCCAAATGCTTCGTCAGGTAGTTGGTAGTCTAAAGGTGCTCCGTCAGGTAGTTGGTAGTCTGCAGATGCTCCGTCAGGTAGTTGGTAGTCTCCAGATGCTCCTACAGGTAGTTGATGTCGTTGGTAGTCTCCAAATGCTCCGTCAGGTAGTTGGTAGTCTCCAGATGCTCCGTCAGGTAGTTGGTAGTCTCTAGATGCTCTGTCGGGTAGTTGGTAGTCTCCAGATGCTCCGTCATATAGTTGGTAATCTCCAGATGCTGCGTCAGGTAGTTGGTAGTCTCCGGATGCTCCGTCAGGTAGTTGATGCAGTTGGAAGTCTCCAAATGCTCCGTCATATACTTGGTAACCTCTAGATGCTCCGTCATATACTTGCTAGTTTCCAGATGCTCCGTCAGGTAGTTGGTAGTCTCCAGATGCTCCGTCATATAGTTGGTAATCTCCAGATGCTCCGTCAGGTAGTTGGTAGTCTCCAGATGCTCCGTCAGGTAGTTGATGTAGTTGGTAGTCTCCAAATGCTTCGTCAGGTAGTTGGTAGTCTAAAGATGCTCCGTCAGGTACTTGGTAGTCTGCAGATGCTCCGTCAGGTAGTTGGTAGTCTTCAGATGCTCCGTCAGGTAGTTTGTAGTCTCGAGATACTCCGCCAGGTAGTTGGTAGTCTCCAGATGCTTCGTCAGGTAGTTGGTAGTCTCCAGATCCTCCGGCAGGTAGTTCGTAGTCTCTAGATGCACCGTTAGGTAGTTGGTAATCTCCAGATGCTCCGTCAGGTAGTTCGTAGTCTCCAGATGTTCCATCAGGTAGTTTCCAGATAGTCTCCAGTAGTCTGGTAGTCTCCAAATGCTCCAGTATTCTCTAGTAGTCTTTAGTCTCCAGATGATCCGTCATGTAATTGGTAGTCTCCAGTTGCTCCGTCAGATAGTTGGTAGTTTCCAGATGCTCCACCAGGGAGTTGGTAGTCTCGAGATGCTCCGTCAGGTAGTTGGTAGTCTCCAAATGCACCGTCATATAGGTGGTAGTGTACAGATGCTCCATCAGGTAGTTGGTAGTCTCCAGATGCTCCGGCAGGTAGTTGGTAGTCTCCAGATGCTCCTCCAGGGAGTTGGTAGTCTCCAGATGCTCCGTCAGGTAGTTGGTAGTCTCCAGATGCTCCGTCAGGTTGTTGATAGTCTCGAGTTGCTCCTTCAGATAGTTGGTAGTGAATAGATGCTCCGTCAGGTAGTTGGTAGTCTCCAGATGCTCCGTTATATAGTTGTAGTCTAAAGATGCTCCGTCAGGTAGTTGGTAGTCTCAAGATACTCCGTCAGGTAGTTGATGTAGTTGGTAGTCTCCAAATGCTCCGTCAGGTAGTTGGTAGTCTCCAGATGCTCCGTCACGTAGTTGGTAGTCTCCAGATGCTCCGTCAGGTAGTTGGTAGTCTCCAGATGCTCCGTTAGGTAGTTGGTAGTCTCCAGATGCTCCGGCAGGTAGTTGGTTGTCTCCAGATGCTCCGTCAGGTAGTTGGTAGTCTCCAGATTCTTCGTCAGGTAGTTGGTAGTCTCCACATGCTCCGGCAGGTAGTTCGTAGTCTCCAGATGCTCCGTCAGGTAGTTGGTAGTCTCGAGATAGTCCGCCAGGTAGTTGGTAGTCTCCAGATGCTTCGTCAGGTAGTTGGTAGTCTCCAGATGCTCCGTCAGGTAGTTGGTAGTCTCCAGATGCTCCTTCAGATAGTTGGTAGTGAACAGATGCTCCGTCAGGTAGTTGGTGGTCTCCAAATGCTCCGTCAGGTAGTTGGTAGTCTCCAGATGCTCCGTCATATAGTTGGTAGTCTCAAGATGCTCCGTCAGGTAGTTGGTAGTCTCCAAATGCTCCGTCATATAGGTGGTAGTGTACAGATGCTCCATCAGGTAGTTGGTAGTCTCCAGATGCTCCGCCAGGGATTTGGTATTCCCAAGATGCTCCATCAGGTAGTAGGAAGTCTCCAAATGCTCCGTCATATAGGTGGTAACCTCCAGATGCTCCTTCATATACTTGGTAGTCTCCAGATGCTTCGTCAGGTAGTTGGTAGTCTCCAGATGCTCCGTCAGGTAGTTGATAGTCTCCAGATGCTCCGTCAGGTAGTTGGTAGTCTCCAGATGCTCCGTCATATTGTTCTAGTCTAAAGATGCTCCGTCAGGTAGTTTGTAGTCTCCAGATACTCCGTCAGGTAGTTGATGTAGTTGGTAGTCTGCAAATGCTCCGTTAGGTAGTTGATAGTCTCCAGATGCTCTTTCAGATAGATGGTCGTCTCCAGATGCTCCGTTAGGTAGTTGGTAGTCTTCAGATGCTACTTCAGATAGTTGGTAGTGAACAGATGCTTCGACAGGTAGTTGGTAGTCTCCAGATGCTCCATCAGGTAGTTGGTATTCTCCAGATGCTCGGTCAGGTAGTTGGTTGTCGCCAGATGCTCCGTCAGGTAGTTGGTAGTCTCCAGATGCTCCGTCAGGTAGCTGGTACTCTCCAGATGCTCCATCATATAGTTGGAAGTCTCCAGACGCTCCCTCAGGTAGTTGGTAGTCCCTGGATGCTCCGTCAGGTAGTTGATGCAGTTGGTAGTCTCCAAATGCTCCGTCAGGTAGTTGGTAGTCTAAAGATGCTCCGTCAGGTAGTTGGTAGTCTCCAGATGCTCCGTCAGGTAGTTGGTAGTCTCCAGATGCTCCTACAGGTAGTTGATGTAGTTGGTAGTCTCCAGATGCTCCGTCAGGTAGTTGGTAGTCTCCAGATGCTCCGTCAGGAACTTGGTAGTCTCCAGATGCTCCGTCAGGTAGTTGGTAGTCTCCGGATTCTCCGTCAAGTAGTCGATGCAGTTGGTAGTCTCCAAATGCTCCGTCATATACTTGGTAACCTCTAGATGCTCCGTCATATACTTGGTAGTCTTCAGATGCTCCGTCAGGTAGTTGGTAGTCTCCAGATGCTCCGTCATATAGTTGTTAATCTCCAGATGCTCCGTCAGGTAGTAAGTAGTCTCCAGATGCTCCGTCAGGTAGTTGATGTAGTTGGTAGTCTCCAAATGCTTCGTCAGGTAGTTGGTAGTCTAAAGGTGCTCCGTCAGGTAGTTGGTAGTCTGCAGATGCTCCGTCAGGTAGTTGGTAGTCTCCAGATGCTCCTACAGGTAGTTGATGTCGTTGGTAGTCTCCAAATGCTCCGTCAGGTAGTTGGTAGTCTCCAGATGCTCCGTCAGGTAGTTGGTAGTCTCTAGATGCTCTGTCGGGTAGTTGGTAGTCTCCAGATGCTCCGTCATATAGTTGGTAATCTCCAGATGCTGCGTCAGGTAGTTGGTAGTCTCCGGATGCTCCGTCAGGTAGTTGATGCAGTTGGAAGTCTCCAAATGCTCCGTCATATACTTGGTAACCTCTAGATGCTCCGTCATATACTTGCTAGTTTCCAGATGCTCCGTCAGGTAGTTGGTAGTCTCCAGATGCTCCGTCATATAGTTGGTAATCTCCAGATGCTCCGTCAGGTAGTTGGTAGTCTCCAGATGCTCCGTCAGGTAGTTGATGTAGTTGGTAGTCTCCAAATGCTTCGTCAGGTAGTTGGTAGTCTAAAGATGCTCCGTCAGGTACTTGGTAGTCTGCAGATGCTCCGTCAGGTAGTTGGTAGTCTTCAGATGCTCCGTCAGGTAGTTTGTAGTCTCGAGATACTCCGCCAGGTAGTTGGTAGTCTCCAGATGCTTCGTCAGGTAGTTGGTAGTCTCCAGATCCTCCGGCAGGTAGTTCGTAGTCTCTAGATGCACCGTTAGGTAGTTGGTAATCTCCAGATGCTCCGTCAGGTAGTTCGTAGTCTCCAGATGTTCCATCAGGTAGTTTCCAGATAATCTCCAGTAGTCTGGTAGTCTCCAAATGCTCCAGTATTCTCTAGTAGTCTTTAGTCTCCAGATGATCCGTCATGTAATTGGTAGTCTCCAGTTGCTCCGTCAGATAGTTGGTAGTTTCCAGATGCTCCACCAGGGAGTTGGTAGTCTCGAGATGCTCCGTCAGGTAGTTGGTAGTCTCCAAATGCACCGTCATATAGGTGGTAGTGTACAGATGCTCCATCAGGTAGTTGGTAGTCTCCAGATGCTCCGGCAGGTAGTTGGTAGTCTCCAGATGCTCCTCCAGGGAGTTGGTAGTCTCCAGATGCTCCGTCAGGTAGTTGGTAGTCTCCAGATGCTCCGTCAGGTTGTTGATAGTCTCGAGTTGCTCCTTCAGATAGTTGGTAGTGAATAGATGCTCCGTCAGGTAGTTGGTAGTCTCCAGATGCTCCGTTATATAGTTGTAGTCTAAAGATGCTCCGTCAGGTAGTTGGTAGTCTCAAGATACTCCGTCAGGTAGTTGGTAGTCTCCAGATGCTCCGTTAGGTAGTTGGTAGTCTCCAGATGCTCCGGCAGGTAGTTGGTTGTCTCCAGATGCTCCGTCAGGTAGTTGGTAGTCTCCAGATTCTTCGTCAGGTAGTTGGTAGTCTCCACATGCTCCGGCAGGTAGTTCGTAGTCTCCAGATGCTCCGTCAGGTAGTTGGTAGTCTCGAGATAGTCCGCCAGGTAGTTGGTAGTCTCCAGATGCTTCGTCAGGTAGTTGGTAGTCTCCAGATGCTCCGTCAGGTAGTTGGTAGTCTCCAGATGCTCCTTCAGATAGTTGGTAGTGAACAGATGCTCCGTCAGGTAGTTGGTGGTCTCCAAATGCTCCGTCAGGTAGTTGGTAGTCTCCAGATGCTCCGTCATATAGTTGGTAGTCTCAAGATGCTCCGTCAGGTAGTTGGTAGTCTCCAAATGCTCCGTCATATAGGTGGTAGTGTACAGATGCTCCATCAGGTAGTTGGTAGTCTCCAGATGCTCCGCCAGGGATTTGGTATTCCCAAGATGCTCCATCAGGTAGTAGGAAGTCTCCAAATGCTCCGTCATATAGGTGGTAACCTCCAGATGCTCCTTCATATACTTGGTAGTCTCCAGATGCTTCGTCAGGTAGTTGGTAGTCTCCAGATGCTCCGTCAGGTAGTTGATAGTCTCCAGATGCTCCGTCAGGTAGTTGGTAGTCTCCAGATGCTCCGTCATATTGTTCTAGTCTAAAGATGCTCCGTCAGGTAGTTTGTAGTCTCCAGATACTCCGTCAGGTAGTTGATGTAGTTGGTAGTCTGCAAATGCTCCGTTAGGTAGTTGATAGTCTCCAGATGCTCTTTCAGATAGATGGTCGTCTCCAGATGCTCCGTTAGGTAGTTGGTAGTCTTCAGATGCTACTTCAGATAGTTGGTAGTGAACAGATGCTTCGACAGGTAGTTGGTAGTCTCCAGATGCTCCATCAGGTAGTTGGTATTCTCCAGATGCTCGGTCAGGTAGTTGGTTGTCGCCAGATGCTCCGTCAGGTAGTTGGTAGTCTCCAGATGCTCCGTCAGGTAGCTGGTACTCTCCAGATGCTCCATCATATAGTTGGAAGTCTCCAGACGCTCCCTCAGGTAGTTGGTAGTCCCTGGATGCTCCGTCAGGTAGTTGATGCAGTTGGTAGTCTCCAAATGCTCCGTCAGGTAGTTGGTAGTCTAAAGATGCTCCGTCAGGTAGTTGGTAGTCTCCAGATGCTCCGTCAGGTAGTTGGTAGTCTCCAGATGCTCCTACAGGTAGTTGATGTAGTTGGTAGTCTCCAGATGCTCCGTCAGGTAGTTGGTAGTCTCCAGATGCTCCGTCAGGAACTTGGTAGTCTCCAGATGCTCCGTCAGGTAGTTGGTAGTCTCCGGATTCTCCGTCAAGTAGTCGATGCAGTTGGTAGTCTCCAAATGCTCCGTCATATACTTGGTAACCTCTAGATGCTCCGTCATATACTTGGTAGTCTTCAGATGCTCCGTCAGGTAGTTGGTAGTCTCCAGATGCTCCGTCATATAGTTGTTAATCTCCAGATGCTCCGTCAGGTAGTAAGTAGTCTCCAGATGCTCCGTCAGGTAGTTGATGTAGTTGGTAGTCTCCAAATGCTTCGTCAGGTAGTTGGTAGTCTAAAGGTGCTCCGTCAGGTAGTTGGTAGTCTGCAGATGCTCCGTCAGGTAGTTGGTAGTCTCCAGATGCTCCTACAGGTAGTTGATGTCGTTGGTAGTCTCCAAATGCTCCGTCAGGTAGTTGGTAGTCTCCAGATGCTCCGTCAGGTAGTTGGTAGTCTCTAGATGCTCTGTCGGGTAGTTGGTAGTCTCCAGATGCTCCGTCATATAGTTGGTAATCTCCAGATGCTGCGTCAGGTAGTTGGTAGTCTCCGGATGCTCCGTCAGGTAGTTGATGCAGTTGGAAGTCTCCAAATGCTCCGTCATATACTTGGTAACCTCTAGATGCTCCGTCATATACTTGCTAGTTTCCAGATGCTCCGTCAGGTAGTTGGTAGTCTCCAGATGCTCCGTCATATAGTTGGTAATCTCCAGATGCTCCGTCAGGTAGTTGGTAGTCTCCAGATGCTCCGTCAGGTAGTTGATGTAGTTGGTAGTCTCCAAATGCTTCGTCAGGTAGTTGGTAGTCTAAAGATGCTCCGTCAGGTACTTGGTAGTCTGCAGATGCTCCGTCAGGTAGTTGGTAGTCTTCAGATGCTCCGTCAGGTAGTTTGTAGTCTCGAGATACTCCGCCAGGTAGTTGGTAGTCTCCAGATGCTTCGTCAGGTAGTTGGTAGTCTCCAGATCCTCCGGCAGGTAGTTCGTAGTCTCTAGATGCACCGTTAGGTAGTTGGTAATCTCCAGATGCTCCGTCAGGTAGTTCGTAGTCTCCAGATGTTCCATCAGGTAGTTTCCAGATAGTCTCCAGTAGTCTGGTAGTCTCCAAATGCTCCAGTATTCTCTAGTAGTCTTTAGTCTCCAGATGATCCGTCATGTAATTGGTAGTCTCCAGTTGCTCCGTCAGATAGTTGGTAGTTTCCAGATGCTCCACCAGGGAGTTGGTAGTCTCGAGATGCTCCGTCAGGTAGTTGGTAGTCTCCAAATGCACCGTCATATAGGTGGTAGTGTACAGATGCTCCATCAGGTAGTTGGTAGTCTCCAGATGCTCCGGCAGGTAGTTGGTAGTCTCCAGATGCTCCTCCAGGGAGTTGGTAGTCTCCAGATGCTCCGTCAGGTAGTTGGTAGTCTCCAGATGCTCCGTCAGGTTGTTGATAGTCTCGAGTTGCTCCTTCAGATAGTTGGTAGTGAATAGATGCTCCGTCAGGTAGTTGGTAGTCTCCAGATGCTCCGTTATATAGTTGTAGTCTAAAGATGCTCCGTCAGGTAGTTGGTAGTCTCAAGATACTCCGTCAGGTAGTTGGTAGTCTCCAGATGCTCCGTTAGGTAGTTGGTAGTCTCCAGATGCTCCGGCAGGTAGTTGGTTGTCTCCAGATGCTCCGTCAGGTAGTTGGTAGTCTCCAGATTCTTCGTCAGGTAGTTGGTAGTCTCCACATGCTCCGGCAGGTAGTTCGTAGTCTCCAGATGCTCCGTCAGGTAGTTGGTAGTCTCGAGATAGTCCGCCAGGTAGTTGGTAGTCTCCAGATGCTTCGTCAGGTAGTTGGTAGTCTCCAGATGCTCCGTCAGGTAGTTGGTAGTCTCCAGATGCTCCTTCAGATAGTTGGTAGTGAACAGATGCTCCGTCAGGTAGTTGGTGGTCTCCAAATGCTCCGTCAGGTAGTTGGTAGTCTCCAGATGCTCCGTCATATAGTTGGTAGTCTCAAGATGCTCCGTCAGGTAGTTGGTAGTCTCCAAATGCTCCGTCATATAGGTGGTAGTGTACAGATGCTCCATCAGGTAGTTGGTAGTCTCCAGATGCTCCGCCAGGGATTTGGTATTCCCAAGATGCTCCATCAGGTAGTAGGAAGTCTCCAAATGCTCCGTCATATAGGTGGTAACCTCCAGATGCTCCTTCATATACTTGGTAGTCTCCAGATGCTTCGTCAGGTAGTTGGTAGTCTCCAGATGCTCCGTCAGGTAGTTGATAGTCTCCAGATGCTCCGTCAGGTAGTTGGTAGTCTCCAGATGCTCCGTCATATTGTTCTAGTCTAAAGATGCTCCGTCAGGTAGTTTGTAGTCTCCAGATACTCCGTCAGGTAGTTGATGTAGTTGGTAGTCTGCAAATGCTCCGTTAGGTAGTTGATAGTCTCCAGATGCTCTTTCAGATAGATGGTCGTCTCCAGATGCTCCGTTAGGTAGTTGGTAGTCTTCAGATGCTACTTCAGATAGTTGGTAGTGAACAGATGCTTCGACAGGTAGTTGGTAGTCTCCAGATGCTCCATCAGGTAGTTGGTATTCTCCAGATGCTCGGTCAGGTAGTTGGTTGTCGCCAGATGCTCCGTCAGGTAGTTGGTAGTCTCCAGATGCTCCGTCAGGTAGCTGGTACTCTCCAGATGCTCCATCATATAGTTGGAAGTCTCCAGACGCTCCCTCAGGTAGTTGGTAGTCCCTGGATGCTCCGTCAGGTAGTTGATGCAGTTGGTAGTCTCCAAATGCTCCGTCAGGTAGTTGGTAGTCTAAAGATGCTCCGTCAGGTAGTTGGTAGTCTCCAGATGCTCCGTCAGGTAGTTGGTAGTCTCCAGATGCTCCTACAGGTAGTTGATGTAGTTGGTAGTCTCCAGATGCTCCGTCAGGTAGTTGGTAGTCTCCAGATGCTCCGTCAGGAACTTGGTAGTCTCCAGATGCTCCGTCAGGTAGTTGGTAGTCTCCGGATTCTCCGTCAAGTAGTCGATGCAGTTGGTAGTCTCCAAATGCTCCGTCATATACTTGGTAACCTCTAGATGCTCCGTCATATACTTGGTAGTCTTCAGATGCTCCGTCAGGTAGTTGGTAGTCTCCAGATGCTCCGTCATATAGTTGTTAATCTCCAGATGCTCCGTCAGGTAGTAAGTAGTCTCCAGATGCTCCGTCAGGTAGTTGATGTAGTTGGTAGTCTCCAAATGCTTCGTCAGGTAGTTGGTAGTCTAAAAGTGCTCCGTCAGGTAGTTGGTAGTCTGCAGATGCTCCGTCAGGTAGTTGGTAGTCTCCAGATGCTCCTACAGGTAGTTGATGTCGTTGGTAGTCTCCAAATGCTCCGTCAGGTAGTTGGTAGTCTCCAGATGCTCCGTCAGGTAGTTGGTAGTCTCTAGATGCTCTGTCGGGTAGTTGGTAGTCTCCAGATGCTCCGTCATATAGTTGGTAATCTCCAGATGCTGCGTCAGGTAGTTGGTAGTCTCCGGATGCTCCGTCAGGTAGTTGATGCAGTTGGAAGTCTCCAAATGCTCCGTCATATACTTGGTAACCTCTAGATGCTCCGTCATATACTTGCTAGTTTCCAGATGCTCCGTCAGGTAGTTGGTAGTCTCCAGATGCTCCGTCATATAGTTGGTAATCTCCAGATGCTCCGTCAGGTAGTTGGTAGTCTCCAGATGCTCCGTCAGGTAGTTGATGTAGTTGGTAGTCTCCAAATGCTTCGTCAGGTAGTTGGTAGTCTAAAGATGCTCCGTTAGGTACTTGGTAGTCTGCAGATGCTCCGTCAGGTAGTTGGTAGTCTTCAGATGCTCCGTCAGGTAGTTTGTAGTCTCGAGATACTCCGCCAGGTAGTTGGTAGTCTCCAGATGCTTCGTCAGGTAGTTGGTAGTCTCCAGATCCTCCGGCAGGTAGTTCGTAGTCTCTAGATGCACCGTTAGGTAGTTGGTAATCTCCAGATGCTCCGTCAGGTAGTTCGTAGTCTCCAGATGTTCCATCAGGTAGTTTCCAGATAGTCTCCAGTAGTCTGGTAGTCTCCAAATGCTCCAGTATTCTCTAGTAGTCTTTAGTCTCCAGATGATCCGTCATGTAATTGGTAGTCTCCAGTTGCTCCGTCAGATAGTTGGTAGTTTCCAGATGCTCCACCAGGGAGTTGGTAGTCTCGAGATGCTCCGTCAGGTAGTTGGTAGTCTCCAAATGCACCGTCATATAGGTGGTAGTGTACAGATGCTCCATCAGGTAGTTGGTAGTCTCCAGATGCTCCGGCAGGTAGTTGGTAGTCTCCAGATGCTCCTCCAGGGAGTTGGTAGTCTCCAGATGCTCCGTCAGGTAGTTGGTAGTCTCCAGATGCTCCGTCAGGTTGTTGATAGTCTCGAGTTGCTCCTTCAGATAGTTGGTAGTGAATAGATGCTCCGTCAGGTAGTTGGTAGTCTCCAGATGCTCCGTTATATAGTTGTAGTCTAAAGATGCTCCGTCAGGTAGTTGGTAGTCTCAAGATACTCCGTCAGGTAGTTGATGTAGTTGGTAGTCTCCAAATGCTCCGTCAGGTAGTTGGTAGTCTCCAGATGCTCCGTCACGTAGTTGGTAGTCTCCAGATGCTCCGTCAGGTAGTTGGTAGTCTCCAGATGCTCCGTTAGGTAGTTGGTAGTCTCCAGATGCTCCGGCAGGTAGTTGGTTGTCTCCAGATGCTCCGTCAGGTAGTTGGTAGTCTCCAGATTCTTCGTCAGGTAGTTGGTAGTCTCCACATGCTCCGGCAGGTAGTTCGTAGTCTCCAGATGCTCCGTCAGGTAGTTGGTAGTCTCCAGATGCTTCGTCAGGTAGTTGGTAGTCTCCAGATGCTCCGGTAGGTAGTTGGTAGTCTCCAGATGCTCCGTCAGGTAGTTCGTAGTCTCCAGATGCTCGGGCAGGTAGTTGGTAGTTTTCAGATGCTCCGTAAGGTAGTTGGCAGTCTCCAGATGATTCGTCAGGTAGTTGGTAGTCTCCAGATGCTCCGTCAGGTAGCTGGTAGTCTCCAGATGCTCCGCCAGGGAGTTGGTAGTCTCAAGATGCTCCGTAAGTAGTTGGTATTCTCCAGGTGCTCCGACAGGTAGTTGATGTAGTTAATAGTCTCCAAATGCGCCGTCAGGTAGTTGGTAGTCTCAAGATGCTCCGTCAGGTAGTTGGTAGTCTCCAGATGCTCCTTAAGATAGATGGTAGTCTGCAGATGCTCCGTCTGGTAGTTGGTAGTCTCCAGATACTCCGTCAGGTAGTTGGTAGTCTCCAGATGCTCCTTCAGATAGATGGTAGTCTGCAGATGCTCTGTCAGGTAGTTGGTAGACTCCAGATGCTCCGTGAGGTAGTTGATGGAGTTGGTAGTCTCCAGATACTCCGTCAGGTAGTTGGTAGTCTCCTGATGCTCCGTCAGGTAGTTGGTAGTCTCCAGATGCTCCGTCAGGTAATTGGTAGTCTCCAGATGCTCTTTCAAATAGATGGTAGTCTTCAGATGCTCCGTCAGGTAGTTGGTAGTCTCCAGATGCTACTTCAGATAGTTGGTAGTGTACAGATGCTCCGACAGGTAGTTGGTAGTCTCCAGATGCTCCGGCAGGTAGTTAGTAGTCTCTAGATTCTCCGTCACGTAGTTGGCTGTCTCCAGATACTCCGTCAGGTAGTTCGTAGTCTCCAGATGCTCCATCAGGTAGTTGGTAGTCTCCAGATGCTCCATCAGGTAGTTGGTAGTCTCCAGATGTTTTGTCAGGTAGTTGGTAGTCTCCAGATGCTCCGGCAGGTAGTTAGTAGTCTCTAGATGCTCTGTTAGGTAGTTGGTTGTCTCCAGATGCTCCGTCAGGTAGTTGGTAGTCTCCAGATGCTCCGTCAGGTAGCTGGTAGTCTCCAGATGCTCCGCCAGGGAGTTGGTAGTCTCAAGATGCTCCGTCAGGTAGTTGGTAGTCTCCAGGTGCTCCGACAGGTAGTTGATGTAGTTGGTAGTCTCCAGGTGCTCCGACAGGTAGTTGATGTAGTTGGTAGTCTCCAAATGCTCCGTCAGGTAGTTGGTTGTCTCCAGATGCTCCGGCAAGTAGTTCGTAGTCTCTAGATGCACCGTCAGGTAGTTGTTAGTCTGCAGATGATCCGTCAGGTAGTTGGTAATCTCCAGATGCTCCGTCAGGTAGTTCGTAGTCTCCAGATGCTCCGTCAGGTAGTTCGTAGTCTCCAGATGCTCCGTCAGGTAGTTTCCAGATAGTCTCCAGTAATCTGGTATTCTCCAAATGCTCTAGTATTCTCCAGTAGTCTGTAGTCTCCAGATGCTCCGTCATATAATTGGTAGTCTCAAGATGCTCCGTCAGGTAGTTGGTAGTCTCCAGATGCTCCTTCATATAGTTGGTAGTCTCCAGATGCTCCGTCGGGTAGTTGGTAGTCTCCAGATGCTCCGTCATATAGTTGGTAATCTCCAGATGCTCCGTCAGGTAGTTGGTAGTCTCCGGATGCTCCGTCAAGTAGTCGATGCAGTTGGTAGTCTCCAAATGCTCCGTCATATACTTGGTAACCTCTAGATGGTCCGTCATATACTTGGTAGTCTCCAGATGCTCCGTCAGGTAGTTGGTAGTCTCCAGATGCTCTGTCATATAGTTGGTAATCTCCAGATGCTCCGTCAGGTAGTTGGTAGTCTCCAGATGCTCCGTCAGGTAGTTGATGTAGTTGGTAGTCTCCAAATGCTTCGTCAGGTAGTTGGTAGTCTAAAGGTGCTCCGTCAGGTAGTTGGTAGTCTGCAGATGCTCCGTCAGGTAGTTGGTAGTCTCCAGATGCTCCTACAGGTAGTTGATGTCGTTGGTAGTCTCCAAATGCTCCGTCAGGTAGTTGGTAGTCTCCAAATGCTCCGTCAGGTAGTTGGTAGTCTCTAGATGCTACGTCGGGGAGTTGGTAGTCTCCAGATGCTCCGTCATATAGTTGGAAATCTCCAGATGCTGCGTCAGGTAGTTGGTAATCTCCAGATGCTCCGTCAGGTAGTTGATGTAGTTGGTAGTCTCCAAATGCTTCGTCAGGTAGTTGGTAGCCTAAAGATGCTCCGTCAGGTAGTTGGTAGTCTTCAGATGCAGGTAGTTGGTATTCTCCAGATGCTCGGTCAGGTAGTTGGTAGTCTCCAGATGCTCCGTCAGGTAGTTCGTAGTCTCCAGATGCTCCGGCAGGTAGTTGGTAGTTTTCAGATGCTCCGTAAGGTAGTTGGTAGTCTCCAGATTCTTCGTCAGGTAGTTGGTAGTCTCCAGATGCTCCGTCAGGTAGCTGGTAGTCTCCAGATGCTCCGCCAGGGAGGTGGTAGTCTCAAAATGCTCCGTCAGGTAGTTGGTTGTCTCCAGGTGCTCCGACAGGTAGTTGATGTAGTTAATAGTCTCCAAATGCTCCGTCAGGTAGTTGGTAGTCTCAAGATGCTCCGTCAGGTAGTTGGTAGTCTCCAGATGCTCCTTCAGATAGATGGTAGTCTGCAGATGCTCCGTCAGGTAGTTGGTAGTCTCCAGATGCTCCGTCTGGTAGTTGGTAGTCTCCAGATGCTCCTTCAGATAGATGGTAGTCTGCAGATGCTCTGTCAGGTAGTTGGTAGACTCCAGATGCTCCGTGAGGTAGTTGATGGGGTTGGTAGTCTCCAAATTCTTCGTCAGGTAGTTGGTAGTCTCCTGATGCTCTGTCAGGTAGTTGGTAGTCTCCAGATGCTCCGTCAGGTAGTTGGTAGTCTCCAGATGCTCTTTCAGATAGATGGTGGTCTCCAGATGCTCCGTCAGGTAGTTGGTAGTCTCCAGATGCTACTTCAGATAGTTGGTAGTGTACAAATGCTCCGACAGGAAGTTCGTAGTCTCCAGATGCTCCATCAGGTAGTTGGTAGTCTCCAGATGCTCCATCAGGTAGTTGGTAGTCTCCAGATGCTTTGTCAGGTAGTTGGTAGTCTCCAGATGCTCCGGCAAGTAGTTCGTAGTCTCTAGATGCACCGTCAGGTAGTTGGTAATCTGCAGATGCTCCGTCAGGTAGTTGGTAATCTGCTGATGCCCTGTCAGGTAGTTCGTAGTCTCCAGATGTTCCGTCAGGTAGTTTCCAGATAGTCTCCAGTAATCTGGTAGTCTCCAAATGGTCCAGTATTCTCCAGTAGTCTGTAGTCTCCAGATGCTCCGTCATGTAATTGGTAGTCTCAAGATGCTCCGTCAGGTAGTTGGTAGTCTCCAGATGTTCCTTCATATAGTTGGTAGTCTCCAGATGCTCCGTCGGGTAGTCTGTAGTCTCCAGATGCTCCGTCGGGTAGTCTGTAGTCTCCAGATGCTCCGTCATGTAATTGGTAGTCTCCAAATGCTCCGTCATATACTTGTTAACCTCTAGATGCTCCGTCATATACTTGGTAGTCTCCAGATGCTCCGTCAGGTAGTTGGTAGTCTCCAGATGCTCTGTCATATAGTTGGTAATCTTCAGATGCTCCGTCAGGTAGTTGGTACTCTCCAGATGCTCCGTCAGGTAGTTGGTAGTCTCCAGATGCTCCGTCAGGTAGTTGATGTAGTTGGTAGTCTCCAAATGCTTCGTCAGGTAGTTGGTAGTCTAAAGGTGCTCCGTCAGGTAGTTGGTAGTCTGCAGATGCTCCGTCAGGTAGTTGGTAGTCTCCAGATGCTCCTACAGGTAGTTGATGTCGTTGGTAGTCTCCAAATGCTCCGTCAGGTAGTTGGTAGTCTCCAAATGCTCCGTCAGGTAGTTGGTAGTCTCTAGATGCTACGTCGGGGTGTTGGTAGTCTCCAGATGCTCCGTCATATAGTTGGTAATCTCCAGATGCTGCGTCAGGTAGTTGGTAGTCTCCGGATGCTCCGTCAGGTAGTTGATGCTGTTGGTAGTCTCCAAATGCTCCGTCATATACTTGGTAACCTCTAGATGCTCCGTCATATACTTGGTAGTCTCCAGATGCTCCGTCAGGTAGTTGGTAGTCTCCAGATGCTCCGTCATATAGTTGGTAATCTCCAGATGCTCCGTCAGGTAGTTGGTAGTCTCCAGATGCTCCGTCAGGTAGTTGATGTAGTTGGTAGTCTCCAAATGCTTCGTCAGGTAGTTGGTAGCCTAAAGATGCTCCGTCAGGTAGTTGGTAGTCTGCAGATGCTCCGTCAGGTAGTTGGTAGTCTTCAGATGCAGGTAGTTGGTATTCTCCAGATGCTCGGTCAGGTAGTTGGTAGTCTCCAGATGCTCCGTCAGGTAGTTCGTAGTCTCCAGATGCTCCGGCAGGTAGTTGGTAGTTTTCAGATGCTCCGTAAGGTAGTTGGTAGTCTCCAGATTCTTCGTCAGGTAGTTGGTAGTCTCCAGATGCTCCGTCAGGTAGCTGGTAGTCTCCAGATGCTCCGCCAGGGAGTTGGTAGTCTCAAGATGCTCCGTCAGGTAGTTGGTAGTCTCCAGGTGCTCCGACAGGTAGTTGATGTAGTTAATAGTCTCCAAATGATCCGTCAGGTAGTTGGTAGTCTCAAGATGCTCCATCAGGTAGTTGGTAGTCTCCAGATGCTCCTTCAGATAGATGGTAGTCTGCAGATGCTCCGTCAGGTAGTTGGTAGTCTCCAGATGCTCCGTCAGGTAGTTGGTAGTTTCCAGATGCTCCTTCAGATAGATGGTAGTCTGCAGATGCTCTGTCAGGTAGTTGGTAGACTCCAGATGCTCCGTGAGGTAGTTGATGGGGTTGGTAGTCTCCAAATGCTTCGTCAGGTAGTTGGTAGTCTCCAGATGCTCTTTCAGATAGATGGTCGTCTCCAGATGCTCCGTCAGGTAGTTGGTAGTCTCCAGATGCTCTTTCATATAGTTGGTAATCTCCAGATTCTCCGTCAGGTAGTTGGTAGTCTCCAGATGCTCCGTCAGGTAGTTGATGTAGTTGGTAGTCTCCAAATGCTTCGTCAGGTAGTTGGTAGTCTGAAGGTGCTCCGTCAGGTAGTTGGTAGTCTGCAGATGCTCCGTCAGGTAGTTGGTAGTCTCCAGATGCTCCTACAGGTAGTTGATGTCGTTGGTAGTCTCCAAATGCTCCGTCAGGTAGTTGGTTGTCTCCAAATGCTCCGTCAGGTAGTTGGTAGTCTCTAGATGCTACGTCGGGGAGTTGGTAGTCTCCAGATGCTCCGTCATATAGTTGGTAATCTCCAGATGCTGCGTCAGGTAGTTGGTAGTCTCCGGATGCTCCGTCAGGTAGTTGATGCTGTTGGTAGTCTCCAAATGCTCCGTCATATACTTGGTAACCTCTAGATGCTCCGTCATATACTTGGTAGTCTCCAGATGCTCCGTCAGGTAGTTGGTAGTCTCCAGATGCTCCGTCATATAGTTAGTAATCTCCAGATGCTCCGTCAGGTAGTTGGTAGTCTCCAGATGCTCCGTCAGGTAGTTGATGTAGTTGGTAGTCTCCTAATGCTTCGTCAGGTAGTTGGTAGCCTAAAGATGCTCCGTCAGGTAGTTGGTAGTCTGCAGATGCTCCGTCAGGTAGTTGGTAGTCTTCAGATGCAGGTAGTTGGTATTCTCCAGATGCTCGGTCAGGTAGTTGGTAGTCTCCAGATGCTCCGTCAGGTAGTTCGTAGTCTCCAGATGCTCCGGCAGGTAGTTGGTAGTTTTCAGATGCTCCGTAAGGTAGTTGGTAGTCTCCAGATTCTTCGTCAGGTAGTTGGTAGTCTCCAGATGCTCCGTCAGGTAGCTGGTAGTCTCCAGATGCTCCGCCAGGGAGTTGGTAGTCTCAAGATGCTCCGTCAGGTAGTTGGTAGTCTCCAGGTGCTCCGACAGGTAGTTGATGTAGTTAATAGTCTCCAAATGATCAGTCAGGTAGTTGGTAGTCTCAAGATGCTCCATCAGGTAGTTGGTAGTCTCCAGATGCTCCTTCAGATAGATGGTAGTCTGCAGATGCTCCGTCAGGTAGTTGGTAGTCTCCAGATGCTCCGTCAGGTAGTTGGTAGTCTCCAGATGCTCCTTCAGATAGATGGTAGTCTGCAGATGCTCTGTCAGGTAGTTGGTAGACTCCAGATGCTCCGTGAGGTAGTTGATGGGGTTGGTAGTCTCCAAATGCTTCGTCAGGTAGTTGGTAGTCTCCAGATGCTCTTTCAGATAGATGGTGGTCTCCAGATGCTCCGTCAGGTAGTTGGTAGTCTCCAGATGCTACTTCAGATAGTTGGTAGTGTACAAATGCTCCGACAGGAAGTTCGTAGTCTCCAGATGCTCCATCAGGTAGTTGGTAGTCTCCAGATGCTCCATCAGGTAGTTGGTAGTCTCCAGATGCTTTGTCAGGTAGTTGGTAGTCTCCAGATGCTCCGGCAAGTAGTTCGTAGTCTCTAGATGCACCGTCAGGTAGTTGGTAATCTGCAGATGCTCCGTCAGGTAGTTGGTAATCTGCAGATGCCCTGTCAGGTAGTTCGTAGTCTCCAGATGTTCCGTCAGGTAGTTTCCAGATAGTCTCCAGTAATCTGGTAGTCTCCAAATGGTCCAGTATTCTCCAGTAGTCTGTAGTCTCCAGATGCTCCGTCATGTAATTGGTAGTCTCAAGATGCTCCGTCAGGTAGTTGGTAGTCTCCAGATGTTCCTTCATATAGTTGGTAGTCTCCATATGCTCCGTCGGGTAGTCTGTAGTCTCCAGATGCTCCGTCATGTAATTGGTAGTCTCTAAATGCTCCGTCATATACTTGGTAACCTCTAGATGCTCCGTCATATACTTGGTAGTCTCCAGATGCTCCGTCAGGTAGTTGGTAGTCTCCAGATGCTCTGTCATATAGTTGGTAATCTTCAGATGCTCCGTCAGGTAGTTGGTAGTCTCCAGATGCTCCGTCAGGTAGTTGATGTAGTTGGTAGTCTCCAAATGCTTCGTCAGGTAGTTGGTAGTCTAAAGGTGCTCCGTCAGGTAGTTGGTAGTCTGCAGATGCTCCGGCAGGTAGTTGGTAGTCTCCAGATGCTCCGTCAGGTAGTTGGTAGTCTCCAGATGCTCCGTCGGGTAGTTGGTAGTCTCCAGATGCTCCGTCATATAGGTGGTAATCTCTAGATGCTGCGTCAGGTAGTTGGTAGTCTCCGGATGCTCCGTCATGTAGTTGATGCAGTTGGTAGTCTCCAGATGCTCCGTCAGGTAGTTGGTAGTCTCCAGATGCTCCTTCAGATAGATGGTAGCCTGCAGATGCTCCGTCAGATAGTTAATAGTCTCCAGATGCTCCGTCAGGTAGTTGGTAGTCTCCAGATGCTCTTTCAGATAGTTGGTAGTGTACAGATGCTCCATCAAGTACTTGGTAGTCTCCAGATGCTTCGTCAGGTAGTTGGTAGTCTCCAGATGCTCCGTCAGGTAGTTCGTAGTCTCCAGATGCTCCGGAAGGTAGTTGGTAGTTTTCAGATGCTCCGTAAGGTAGTTCGTAGTCTCCAGATTCTTCGTCAGGTAGTTGGTAGTCTCCAGATGCTCCGGCAAGTAGTTCGTAGTCTCTAGATGCACCGTCATGTAGTTGGTAATCTCCAGATGCTCCGTCAGGTAGTTTGTAGTCTCCAGATGCTCCGTCAGGTAGTTTTCTGATAGTCTCCAGTAGTCTAGTAGTCTCCAAATGCTCCAGTATTCTCTAGTAGTCTGCAGTCTCCAGATGCTCCGTCATGTAGCTGGTTGTCTCCAGATGCTCCTTCAGATAGTTGGTAGTGTACAGATGCTCCGAAAGGTAGTTAGTAGTCTCCAGATGCACCGTCAGGTAGTTGGTAGTCTCAAGATGCTCCGTCAGGTAGTTGGTAGTCTCCAGATGCTCTGTCATATAGTTGGTAGTCTAAAGATGCTCCGTCAGGAAGTTGGTAGTCGCCAGATGCTCCGTCCGGTAGTTGGTAGTCTCCGGATGCTCCGTCAGGTAGTTGATACAGTTGGTAGTCTCCAAATGCTCCGTCAGGTAGTTGGTAGTCTAAAGATGCTCCGTCAGGAATTTAGTAGTCTCCAGATGCTCCGTCAGGAAGTTGGTAGTCTCCAAATGCTCCGTCAGGTAGTTGGTAGTCTCCAGATGCTCTGTCAGGAAGTTGGTAGTCTCCAGATGCTCCTTCAGATAGATGGTAGTCTGCAGATGCTCCGTCAGATAGTTGATAGTCTCCAGATGCTCCGTCAGGTAGTTGGTAGTCTCCAGATGCTCCGTCAGGTAGATGGTACTCTCCAGATGCTCCTTCAGGTAGTTGGTAGTCTCCAGATGCTCCTTCAGATAGATGGTAGTCTGCAGATGCTCCGTCAGATAGTTGATAGTCTCCAGATGCACCGTCAGGTAGTTGGTAGTCTCCAGATGCTCCGTCAGGTAGATGGTACTCTCCAGATGCTCCTTCAGGTAGTTGGTAGTCTCCCGATGCTCCGTCAGGTAGATGGTACTCTCCAGATGCTCCTTCAGGTAGTTGGTAGTCTCCAGATGCTCCGTCATGTAGTTGATGTAGTTGGTAGTCTCCAGTTACTCTGTCAGGTAGTTGGTAGTCTCCAGATTCTCCGACAGGTAGTTGGTAGTTTCCAGATGCTCTCTCATCTAGTTGATGTAGTTGGTAGTTTCCAAATGCTCCGTCAGGTAGTTGATGTAGTTGTTAGTCTCTAGATGCTCCGTCAGGTAGTTGATGTAGTTGGTAGTCTCCAGATGCTCCAGCAGGTAGTTGGTAGTCTCCAGATGCTCCGTCATGTACTGTGTAGCCTCCAGAGGCTCTGGCAGGTAGTTGATGTAGTTGGTTGTCTTCAGATGCTCCGTCAGGTTGTTGGTAGTCTCTAGATCCTCCGTCATTTAGTTGATGTTGTTGGTAGTCTCCAGATGCTCCGTTAGATTGATGATGTAGTTGGTAGTCTCCAGATACTCCGTCAGGTAGTTCGTAGTCTCCAGATGCTCCATCAGGTAGTTGGTAGTCTCCAGATGCTCCATCAGGTAGTTGGTAGTCTCCAGATGTTTTGTCAGGTAGTTGGTAGTCTCCAGATGCTCCGGCAGGTAGTTAGTAGTCTCTAGATGCTCTGTTAGGTAGTTGGTTGTCTCCAGATGCTCCGTCAGGTAGTTGGTAGTCTCCAGATGCTCCGTCAGGTAGCTGGTAGTCTCCAGATGCTCCGCCAGGGAGTTGGTAGTCTCAAGATGCTCCGTCAGGTAGTTGGTAGTCTCCAGGTGCTCCGACAGGTAGTTGATGTAGTTGGTAGTCTCCAGGTGCTCCGACAGGTAGTTGATGTAGTTGGTAGTCTCCAAATGCTCCGTCAGGTAGTTGGTTGTCTCCAGATGCTCCGGCAAGTAGTTCGTAGTCTCTAGATGCACCGTCAGGTAGTTGTTAGTCTGCAGATGATCCGTCAGGTAGTTGGTAATCTCCAGATGCTCCGTCAGGTAGTTCGTAGTCTCCAGATGCTCCGTCAGGTAGTTCGTAGTCTCCAGATGCTCCGTCAGGTAGTTTCCAGATAGTCTCCAGTAATCTGGTATTCTCCAAATGCTCTAGTATTCTCCAGTAGTCTGTAGTCTCCAGATGCTCCGTCATATAATTGGTAGTCTCAAGATGCTCCGTCAGGTAGTTGGTAGTCTCCAGATGCTCCTTCATATAGTTGGTAGTCTCCAGATGCTCCGTCGGGTAGTTGGTAGTCTCCAGATGCTCCGTCATATAGTTGGTAATCTCCAGATGCTCCGTCAGGTAGTTGGTAGTCTCCGGATGCTCCGTCAAGTAGTCGATGCAGTTGGTAGTCTCCAAATGCTCCGTCATATACTTGGTAACCTCTAGATGGTCCGTCATATACTTGGTAGTCTCCAGATGCTCCGTCAGGTAGTTGGTAGTCTCCAGATGCTCTGTCATATAGTTGGTAATCTCCAGATGCTCCGTCAGGTAGTTGGTAGTCTCCAGATGCTCCGTCAGGTAGTTGATGTAGTTGGTAGTCTCCAAATGCTTCGTCAGGTAGTTGGTAGTCTAAAGGTGCTCCGTCAGGTAGTTGGTAGTCTGCAGATGCTCCGTCAGGTAGTTGGTAGTCTCCAGATGCTCCTACAGGTAGTTGATGTCGTTGGTAGTCTCCAAATGCTCCGTCAGGTAGTTGGTAGTCTCCAAATGCTCCGTCAGGTAGTTGGTAGTCTCTAGATGCTACGTCGGGGAGTTGGTAGTCTCCAGATGCTCCGTCATATAGTTGGAAATCTCCAGATGCTGCGTCAGGTAGTTGGTAATCTCCAGATGCTCCGTCAGGTAGTTGATGTAGTTGGTAGTCTCCAAATGCTTCGTCAGGTAGTTGGTAGCCTAAAGATGCTCCGTCAGGTAGTTGGTAGTCTGCAGATGCTCCGTCAGGTAGTTGGTAGTCTTCAGATGCAGGTAGTTGGTATTCTCCAGATGCTCGGTCAGGTAGTTGGTAGTCTCCAGATGCTCCGTCAGGTAGTTCGTAGTCTCCAGATGCTCCGGCAGGTAGTTGGTAGTTTTCAGATGCTCCGTAAGGTAGTTGGTAGTCTCCAGATTCTTCGTCAGGTAGTTGGTAGTCTCCAGATGCTCCGTCAGGTAGCTGGTAGTCTCCAGATGCTCCGCCAGGGAGGTGGTAGTCTCAAAATGCTCCGTCAGGTAGTTGGTTGTCTCCAGGTGCTCCGACAGGTAGTTGATGTAGTTAATAGTCTCCAAATGCTCCGTCAGGTAGTTGGTAGTCTCAAGATGCTCCGTCAGGTAGTTGGTAGTCTCCAGATGCTCCTTCAGATAGATGGTAGTCTGCAGATGCTCCGTCAGGTAGTTGGTAGTCTCCAGATGCTCCGTCTGGTAGTTGGTAGTCTCCAGATGCTCCTTCAGATAGATGGTAGTCTGCAGATGCTCTGTCAGGTAGTTGGTAGACTCCAGATGCTCCGTGAGGTAGTTGATGGGGTTGGTAGTCTCCAAATTCTTCGTCAGGTAGTTGGTAGTCTCCTGATGCTCTGTCAGGTAGTTGGTAGTCTCCAGATGCTCCGTCAGGTAGTTGGTAGTCTCCAGATGCTCTTTCAGATAGATGGTGGTCTCCAGATGCTCCGTCAGGTAGTTGGTAGTCTCCAGATGCTACTTCAGATAGTTGGTAGTGTACAAATGCTCCGACAGGAAGTTCGTAGTCTCCAGATGCTCCATCAGGTAGTTGGTAGTCTCCAGATGCTCCATCAGGTAGTTGGTAGTCTCCAGATGCTTTGTCAGGTAGTTGGTAGTCTCCAGATGCTCCGGCAAGTAGTTCGTAGTCTCTAGATGCACCGTCAGGTAGTTGGTAATCTGCAGATGCTCCGTCAGGTAGTTGGTAATCTGCAGATGCCCTGTCAGGTAGTTCGTAGTCTCCAGATGTTCCGTCAGGTAGTTTCCAGATAGTCTCCAGTAATCTGGTAGTCTCCAAATGGTCCAGTATTCTCCAGTAGTCTGTAGTCTCCAGATGCTCCGTCATGTAATTGGTAGTCTCAAGATGCTCCGTCAGGTAGTTGGTAGTCTCCAGATGTTCCTTCATATAGTTGGTAGTCTCCAGATGCTCCGTCGGGTAGTCTGTAGTCTCCAGATGCTCCGTCGGGTAGTCTGTAGTCTCCAGATGCTCCGTCATGTAATTGGTAGTCTCCAAATGCTCCGTCATATACTTGTTAACCTCTAGATGCTCCGTCATATACTTGGTAGTCTCCAGATGCTCCGTCAGGTAGTTGGTAGTCTCCAGATGCTCTGTCATATAGTTGGTAATCTTCAGATGCTCCGTCAGGTAGTTGGTACTCTCCAGATGCTCCGTCAGGTAGTTGGTAGTCTCCAGATGCTCCGTCAGGTAGTTGATGTAGTTGGTAGTCTCCAAATGCTTCGTCAGGTAGTTGGTAGTCTAAAGGTGCTCCGTCAGGTAGTTGGTAGTCTGCAGATGCTCCGTCAGGTAGTTGGTAGTCTCCAGATGCTCCTACAGGTAGTTGATGTCGTTGGTAGTCTCCAAATGCTCCGTCAGGTAGTTGGTAGTCTCCAAATGCTCCGTCAGGTAGTTGGTAGTCTCTAGATGCTACGTCGGGGTGTTGGTAGTCTCCAGATGCTCCGTCATATAGTTGGTAATCTCCAGATGCTGCGTCAGGTAGTTGGTAGTCTCCGGATGCTCCGTCAGGTAGTTGATGCTGTTGGTAGTCTCCAAATGCTCCGTCATATACTTGGTAACCTCTAGATGCTCCGTCATATACTTGGTAGTCTCCAGATGCTCCGTCAGGTAGTTGGTAGTCTCCAGATGCTCCGTCATATAGTTGGTAATCTCCAGATGCTCCGTCAGGTAGTTGGTAGTCTCCAGATGCTCCGTCAGGTAGTTGATGTAGTTGGTAGTCTCCAAATGCTTCGTCAGGTAGTTGGTAGCCTAAAGATGCTCCGTCAGGTAGTTGGTAGTCTGCAGATGCTCCGTCAGGTAGTTGGTAGTCTTCAGATGCAGGTAGTTGGTATTCTCCAGATGCTCGGTCAGGTAGTTGGTAGTCTCCAGATGCTCCGTCAGGTAGTTCGTAGTCTCCAGATGCTCCGGCAGGTAGTTGGTAGTTTTCAGATGCTCCGTAAGGTAGTTGGTAGTCTCCAGATTCTTCGTCAGGTAGTTGGTAGTCTCCAGATGCTCCGTCAGGTAGCTGGTAGTCTCCAGATGCTCCGCCAGGGAGTTGGTAGTCTCAAGATGCTCCGTCAGGTAGTTGGTAGTCTCCAGGTGCTCCGACAGGTAGTTGATGTAGTTAATAGTCTCCAAATGATCCGTCAGGTAGTTGGTAGTCTCAAGATGCTCCATCAGGTAGTTGGTAGTCTCCAGATGCTCCTTCAGATAGATGGTAGTCTGCAGATGCTCCGTCAGGTAGTTGGTAGTCTCCAGATGCTCCGTCAGGTAGTTGGTAGTTTCCAGATGCTCCTTCAGATAGATGGTAGTCTGCAGATGCTCTGTCAGGTAGTTGGTAGACTCCAGATGCTCCGTGAGGTAGTTGATGGGGTTGGTAGTCTCCAAATGCTTCGTCAGGTAGTTGGTAGTCTCCAGATGCTCTTTCAGATAGATGGTCGTCTCCAGATGCTCCGTCAGGTAGTTGGTAGTCTCCAGATGCTCTTTCATATAGTTGGTAATCTCCAGATTCTCCGTCAGGTAGTTGGTAGTCTCCAGATGCTCCGTCAGGTAGTTGATGTAGTTGGTAGTCTCCAAATGCTTCGTCAGGTAGTTGGTAGTCTGAAGGTGCTCCGTCAGGTAGTTGGTAGTCTGCAGATGCTCCGTCAGGTAGTTGGTAGTCTCCAGATGCTCCTACAGGTAGTTGATGTCGTTGGTAGTCTCCAAATGCTCCGTCAGGTAGTTGGTTGTCTCCAAATGCTCCGTCAGGTAGTTGGTAGTCTCTAGATGCTACGTCGGGGAGTTGGTAGTCTCCAGATGCTCCGTCATATAGTTGGTAATCTCCAGATGCTGCGTCAGGTAGTTGGTAGTCTCCGGATGCTCCGTCAGGTAGTTGATGCTGTTGGTAGTCTCCAAATGCTCCGTCATATACTTGGTAACCTCTAGATGCTCCGTCATATACTTGGTAGTCTCCAGATGCTCCGTCAGGTAGTTGGTAGTCTCCAGATGCTCCGTCATATAGTTAGTAATCTCCAGATGCTCCGTCAGGTAGTTGGTAGTCTCCAGATGCTCCGTCAGGTAGTTGATGTAGTTGGTAGTCTCCTAATGCTTCGTCAGGTAGTTGGTAGCCTAAAGATGCTCCGTCAGGTAGTTGGTAGTCTGCAGATGCTCCGTCAGGTAGTTGGTAGTCTTCAGATGCAGGTAGTTGGTATTCTCCAGATGCTCGGTCAGGTAGTTGGTAGTCTCCAGATGCTCCGTCAGGTAGTTCGTAGTCTCCAGATGCTCCGGCAGGTAGTTGGTAGTTTTCAGATGCTCCGTAAGGTAGTTGGTAGTCTCCAGATTCTTCGTCAGGTAGTTGGTAGTCTCCAGATGCTCCGTCAGGTAGCTGGTAGTCTCCAGATGCTCCGCCAGGGAGTTGGTAGTCTCAAGATGCTCCGTCAGGTAGTTGGTAGTCTCCAGGTGCTCCGACAGGTAGTTGATGTAGTTAATAGTCTCCAAATGATCAGTCAGGTAGTTGGTAGTCTCAAGATGCTCCATCAGGTAGTTGGTAGTCTCCAGATGCTCCTTCAGATAGATGGTAGTCTGCAGATGCTCCGTCAGGTAGTTGGTAGTCTCCAGATGCTCCGTCAGGTAGTTGGTAGTCTCCAGATGCTCCTTCAGATAGATGGTAGTCTGCAGATGCTCTGTCAGGTAGTTGGTAGACTCCAGATGCTCCGTGAGGTAGTTGATGGGGTTGGTAGTCTCCAAATGCTTCGTCAGGTAGTTGGTAGTCTCCAGATGCTCTTTCAGATAGATGGTGGTCTCCAGATGCTCCGTCAGGTAGTTGGTAGTCTCCAGATGCTACTTCAGATAGTTGGTAGTGTACAAATGCTCCGACAGGAAGTTCGTAGTCTCCAGATGCTCCATCAGGTAGTTGGTAGTCTCCAGATGCTCCATCAGGTAGTTGGTAGTCTCCAGATGCTTTGTCAGGTAGTTGGTAGTCTCCAGATGCTCCGGCAAGTAGTTCGTAGTCTCTAGATGCACCGTCAGGTAGTTGGTAATCTGCAGATGCTCCGTCAGGTAGTTGGTAATCTGCAGATGCCCTGTCAGGTAGTTCGTAGTCTCCAGATGTTCCGTCAGGTAGTTTCCAGATAGTCTCCAGTAATCTGGTAGTCTCCAAATGGTCCAGTATTCTCCAGTAGTCTGTAGTCTCCAGATGCTCCGTCATGTAATTGGTAGTCTCAAGATGCTCCGTCAGGTAGTTGGTAGTCTCCAGATGTTCCTTCATATAGTTGGTAGTCTCCATATGCTCCGTCGGGTAGTCTGTAGTCTCCAGATGCTCCGTCATGTAATTGGTAGTCTCTAAATGCTCCGTCATATACTTGGTAACCTCTAGATGCTCCGTCATATACTTGGTAGTCTCCAGATGCTCCGTCAGGTAGTTGGTAGTCTCCAGATGCTCTGTCATATAGTTGGTAATCTTCAGATGCTCCGTCAGGTAGTTGGTAGTCTCCAGATGCTCCGTCAGGTAGTTGATGTAGTTGGTAGTCTCCAAATGCTTCGTCAGGTAGTTGGTAGTCTAAAGGTGCTCCGTCAGGTAGTTGGTAGTCTGCAGATGCTCCGGCAGGTAGTTGGTAGTCTCCAGATGCTCCGTCAGGTAGTTGGTAGTCTCCAGATGCTCCGTCGGGTAGTTGGTAGTCTCCAGATGCTCCGTCATATAGGTGGTAATCTCTAGATGCTGCGTCAGGTAGTTGGTAGTCTCCGGATGCTCCGTCATGTAGTTGATGCAGTTGGTAGTCTCCAGATGCTCCGTCAGGTAGTTGGTAGTCTCCAGATGCTCCTTCAGATAGATGGTAGCCTGCAGATGCTCCGTCAGATAGTTAATAGTCTCCAGATGCTCCGTCAGGTAGTTGGTAGTCTCCAGATGCTCTTTCAGATAGTTGGTAGTGTACAGATGCTCCATCAAGTACTTGGTAGTCTCCAGATGCTTCGTCAGGTAGTTGGTAGTCTCCAGATGCTCCGTCAGGTAGTTCGTAGTCTCCAGATGCTCCGGAAGGTAGTTGGTAGTTTTCAGATGCTCCGTAAGGTAGTTCGTAGTCTCCAGATTCTTCGTCAGGTAGTTGGTAGTCTCCAGATGCTCCGGCAAGTAGTTCGTAGTCTCTAGATGCACCGTCATGTAGTTGGTAATCTCCAGATGCTCCGTCAGGTAGTTTGTAGTCTCCAGATGCTCCGTCAGGTAGTTTTCTGATAGTCTCCAGTAGTCTAGTAGTCTCCAAATGCTCCAGTATTCTCTAGTAGTCTGCAGTCTCCAGATGCTCCGTCATGTAGCTGGTTGTCTCCAGATGCTCCTTCAGATAGTTGGTAGTGTACAGATGCTCCGAAAGGTAGTTAGTAGTCTCCAGATGCACCGTCAGGTAGTTGGTAGTCTCAAGATGCTCCGTCAGGTAGTTGGTAGTCTCCAGATGCTCTGTCATATAGTTGGTAGTCTAAAGATGCTCCGTCAGGAAGTTGGTAGTCGCCAGATGCTCCGTCCGGTAGTTGGTAGTCTCCGGATGCTCCGTCAGGTAGTTGATACAGTTGGTAGTCTCCAAATGCTCCGTCAGGTAGTTGGTAGTCTAAAGATGCTCCGTCAGGAATTTAGTAGTCTCCAGATGCTCCGTCAGGAAGTTGGTAGTCTCCAAATGCTCCGTCAGGTAGTTGGTAGTCTCCAGATGCTCTGTCAGGAAGTTGGTAGTCTCCAGATGCTCCTTCAGATAGATGGTAGTCTGCAGATGCTCCGTCAGATAGTTGATAGTCTCCAGATGCTCCGTCAGGTAGTTGGTAGTCTCCAGATGCTCCGTCAGGTAGATGGTACTCTCCAGATGCTCCTTCAGGTAGTTGGTAGTCTCCAGATGCTCCTTCAGATAGATGGTAGTCTGCAGATGCTCCGTCAGATAGTTGATAGTCTCCAGATGCACCGTCAGGTAGTTGGTAGTCTCCAGATGCTCCGTCAGGTAGATGGTACTCTCCAGATGCTCCTTCAGGTAGTTGGTAGTCTCCCGATGCTCCGTCAGGTAGATGGTACTCTCCAGATGCTCCTTCAGGTAGTTGGTAGTCTCCAGATGCTCCGTCATGTAGTTGATGTAGTTGGTAGTCTCCAGTTACTCTGTCAGGTAGTTGGTAGTCTCCAGATTCTCCGACAGGTAGTTGGTAGTTTCCAGATGCTCTCTCATCTAGTTGATGTAGTTGGTAGTTTCCAAATGCTCCGTCAGGTAGTTGATGTAGTTGTTAGTCTCTAGATGCTCCGTCAGGTAGTTGATGTAGTTGGTAGTCTCCAGATGCTCCAGCAGGTAGTTGGTAGTCTCCAGATGCTCCGTCATGTACTGTGTAGCCTCCAGAGGCTCTGGCAGGTAGTTGATGTAGTTGGTTGTCTTCAGATGCTCCGTCAGGTTGTTGGTAGTCTCTAGATCCTCCGTCATTTAGTTGATGTTGTTGGTAGTCTCCAGATGCTCCGTTAGATTGATGATGTAGTTGGTAGTCTCCAGAGGCTCCGTCATGTAGTTGGTAATCTCCAGATGCTCCGTCGTGTAGTTAATGTAGTTGGTAGTCTCCAGTTACTCTGTCAGGTAGTTGGTAGTCTCCAGATGATCCGGCAGGTAGTTGGTAGTCTCCAGATGCTCCGTCAGGTAGTTGGTAGTCTTCAGAAGCTCCATCAGGTACATCTCTATTGTCCTCTGTTCTTATTTCTCTGTACTTTTTCAGGGGTACTTTCGTTCATAGCTTCTCTGCATATTCTTTTGAACTTTAATTTTCTCGTTCCCTTAATTCTTGAGAGGAACGAACTGCTCGTTGCATCAGCACATATCCCAGCAATAAATTCCATCATCACATGTGTTATCTTCCCTTCCATTTGTCTTTCCCATTGAATTTCACACAGAAAGTTCTTTTTTTGTAATTCTCATTTCTTCAACAGGTTTCCTTGTGTTACCAACTCCGACAATTTCACTATGTCTTTAAGCGTGAGAATACAGTGGTCATCAGCTCCTAGAGCCAAGCATGAGAATACAGTGGTCACCAGCTCCTAGAGCCAAGCATAAGAATACAGTGGTCACTAGCTCCTTGAGCCAAGCATGAGAATACAGTAGTGTTACATCTTACCTTTTGAAGAAAATTTGAAAATTTCTGGATCAATATCCTCCAAATTGTTCAGTATTTTAAAAGTTTCAATGAGATCAGCCTTGTCACGCCTGGTTTGCAGTGTTGTTAGCCCTCTGGCCTTCAACCGTTCCTGATACGAGAGATGACTTAACTCTGGAATGACTTTTGTTGCTCGGTGTTGCACTTTCTCTAGAGCAGCTGTATCCTTCTAAAAATGAGGTCGCCATGCTTAGATACAGTAATCCAAATGAGGACGCACCAGAGATTTATACAGTTGAATCATTACCTTCTTTTCCTTAAAGTCAAATGTACGCCTGATAATTCCAAGGGTTTGGTTAGCTTTTCTGACTGCTGTTCCCAACTGTTGTGAGTGGTGTATTTTGACTCCAAGGTCCTTTTCTTCATCAATCTGCTGTAATGTAATGCTATTAATTTGGTAGTTGCACGAGTCGATATTAAAAAGTATTTGCAAGTGTTCTGACCATCTATGAAGTTCATATAGATCTCTTTGTAAAGATTCAATTTCACTATAATTTTCCACTTTACCATAAATCTTTGTGTCAACTGGAAATTTGATGATGTGGTTTGTAATATTCTCGTCTATGTCATTGATGTATATGACAAAAAGGGTTGGCTCCAAAACGGACCCTTGTGGCACCCCTCTTATCACATTTCTCCATTCTGACTCATTCCTATTTAGCACGACCCTTTGTTTTCTTTCCTTCAACCATTGTTTTACCCATTCTAATATTTTTACCATTTATTCCATGTGCTTGTAATTTTCTTGCTAGTCTTTCATGTGGTACCTTATCAAAAGCGTTAACAAAATCTATGTATACTACATCCAGTAGCTGAGTACCTGGTAACCGCTTTAAAAAATGTGAGCAAGTTTGTAGAGCAGGATCTCTCTTTAACAATGCCATGATGTGTTGATTGTACAAGGTCGTTCACTTTGATGGTGAATGATTCTCTCCCTGAGGATTCTCTCCATGAGCTTGCCGATGTGTGATGTCAAGCTAATCGCCCGGTAGTTTTCTGCTGAGGTCTTTCTGCCTTTTTTGAAAATACGGGTAACATTTGCATATTTCCCATCTTGGGGAACTACCCCAATTGGGTCAGAGATTTTGTGAAAAGTAGTTTCAGTGGTAGGCATAATTCTTCTGACAGTTCCTTTATGACTTTGGATAGGATTCCATCCACACCTGGGACTTTTGAATCTTTTAGTGTGTAAATGTTCTTTCTAATTTTTTCCCATATACCATCCTGGAGGAGATGTACATAATCAAGTGCAATTTAAATTCTTGAAGCTTTTTTTCTGAATTGACGTTTAATTTCCAAAATACTGAAGCTGGGTTTGTTTGATTCATCAGATGAGCAGCACGAGCGAGATGGAGGAGATTACTGGTAAGTTTCTGGAAGAGTTCCGTCAACCCGGCCAGGATCCCCATCAACTCATCGCTAAATACGATGAGTTGTGTAAGATCTACGACAAGGTAACTATAGTTTACATTTTTGTTTATTAGACCATTATTGTTGTTAACTTGCCCGTTGTCTAGGACCCATAACATTATACATGTTTTCTACGACCCATAACATCATACACATTGTCTAGGACCCATAACATCAAACACGTTGTCTAGGACCACTAACATCATACACGTTGTTTAGGACCCATAACATCATACACATTGTCTAGGACCCATAACATCATACACCTTGTCTAGGACCCCTAACATCATACACATTGTCTAGGACCCATAACATAATACACGTTGTCTAGGACCTATAACATCATACTAGATCATGATGATTCTCACCATGATTTGAACAAACTTAAAATTGTTCACTGACTTCTTTTTGTCGTCAGTTTACCTTTTCACATTATAGTTTTAAATGTAAACTAGACCAAGTGTTTTAAGTGTTAAATAAGTGTTAACTTCGCAGAACAATTCTATAACACACTTTACACGGATGAATATAAAGTGTTTGATTGTTTATATGCTGCTCTAGCAGGGATATTTATAAATACATGTGGTACCTAGTAGCCAGAACGTACTTCTCGGCCTACTATGCAAGGCCCGATTTGCCTAATAGGCCGAGTGATTTTCTTTATTATCAATAAATGTTTTCCAAATAGTTTATTTGAATTAGTATTATTATTTTATATCAAGACCATAATTTATTGACTTACTTGTGTTAGTTTAGGTTACGTTAAAATAGGTTAGGTTAGGTTAGGTAGGGTTTGTTAGGTTCGGTCATATATCTACGTTAGTTTTAACTAAAATTTAAACAAATTAACTTATACATAATGAAATGGACAGATTTATCATTTCATACCACCTGCTGGGTATACTACCTGCAGGGTATACCACCTGCTGGGAATACCACCTGCTGGGTATACCACCTGCTGGGTATAATATCGGCTGCGTATATCACCTGCTAGGTATACTACCAGCTGTGTATACAACCTGCTGGGTATACTACCTGCAGGGTATGCCACCTGCTAGGTATACAACCTGCTGGGTACACAACCTTCTATGTATACCACCTGCTAGGTGTACTACATGCTGGGTATACCGCCTTCTGGGTATATCACTTGCTGGGTATACCACCTGCTGGGTATACCAACTGCTGGGTATATCACATGTTGGGTATACCACCTGCTTGGTATACCACCTGCTGGGTATACCACCTGCTGGGTATATAACCTGCTAGGTATATCACATGCTGGTTATAAATCCTGCTGGGTATACCACCTACTGGGTATACCTCCTGCTGGGTATACTACCTGCTGGGTATACCACCTGCTGGGTATACTACCAACTGTGTATACAACCTTCTGGGTATACTACCTACTGGGTATACCACCGGCTGGGTATTTCACTTACTGGATATACAACTCTCTGGGTATACAACCTTGTAGGTATACTACCAGCTGGTTATACCACCCGCTGGGCATACATCCTGCAGGGTATACCACCTGCTGGGTACACAACATCCTGGGAATACCACCTGCTAGGTACACCACCTGCTGGATATTCAACCTTCTGGGAATACGACCTGCTGTGTATACAATCTGCTGTGTATTCCACCTGCTGGGTATACCACCTGCTGGGTATTTCACCTGCTGTGTATACCACCTGCTGGGCATACCAACTGCCGGGTATACCACCTGCTGGGTATACCACCTGCTGGGTACACCACCTGCTGGGAATACGACCTGCTGGGTATACAAATTGCCGGATTTATCACCTGCCGATTTAACACCTGCTGGGTATATCAACTGCTGGGTATACCAACTGCTGGGTATACCAACTGCCGGGTATACCACCTACTGGGTATACCAACTGTTGAGTATACCACCTACTGGGTATACCAACTGCTGGGTATAACTCTTACTGGGTATACCAACTGCTGGGTATACCACCTGCCGGGTATACGACCTACTGGGTATACCACCTGACGGGTATACGACCTACTGGGTATACCATCTGCCGGGTATACGACCTACTGGGAATACCAACTGCCGGGAATACCACCTGCTGGGTATACCAACTGCTGGGTATACCAACTGCCGGGTATACCACATTCCGGGTATGCCACATGCTGGGTATACCACATGCTGGGTGTACCACCTGCTGGGTATACCACATGCTGGGGGTACCACCTGATGGATATACCACCTGCTGGATATACCAACTGCTGGGTATACCAACTGCCGGGTATACCACCTTCTGGGTATACCAACTGCTAGGTATACCACCTGATGGGTATACATCCTGCTGGGTATGCCACCTGCTGGGTATACCACCTGCTGGGTATATCACCTGCTGGGTATACCACCTGCTGGGTATACCACCTGCTTGATATACAACCTGCTGGGTATATAACCTGTTAGGTATATCAACTGCTGGATATACATCCTGCTGGGTATACCACCTGCTGGGTTTACCTCCTGCTGGGTATACAACTTGCTGGGTATACTACCTGCTGGGTATACCACCTGCTGAGTATTTCACTTACTGGAGATACAACCCTCTGGGTATACAACCTACTAAGTATACTACCAGCTGGGTATACCACCAGCTGGGCGTAGATCCTGCTGGGTATACCACCTGCTGGGTATCCTACCAGCTGGGTATACCACCCGCTAGGTATGTCACCTGTTGGGTATACTACCTGCTGGGTAATCACCTACTGGGTATACTACCTGCTAGGTATACTACCTGCTGTGTATACCACCTGATAGATTTACTACCTGCTGGGTATACTACCTGTGAGGTATACCACCTGCTAGGTATACTACTTGCTGGGTATACCACCTGCTGTGTATACAACCTGCTGGATATATCACCTGCTGGATATATCACCTGCTGGGTATATCACCTGCTGGGTATACAACCTCCTGGGTATACAACCTCCTGGGTATACCACCTGCTGGGTATACAACCTGCAGGGTATATCACCTGCTGGGTATACAATCTACTAAGTATACAAACTGCTGGGTATACCCTCTGGTGGGTTTACCACCTTTTTGTATACCACCAGCTAGGTATATTACTTGCTGGGTATATCACCTGCTGAGTATTTCAATTGCTGGGTATTCAACCTTCTGGGTATTAGACTTGCTGGGTATACTATAAGCTAGGTATACCACCTGATGGGTATACATCCTGCTGGGTATACCATCTGCTGGGTATGCAACTTGCTGGGTATAACACCTGCTGGGTATACCACCTGCTGGGTATACAACATGCTGGGTATACCACCTACTGGGTAAACTACATTTTGAATATACAACCTGCTGGGTATACAACCTGCAGGGTACACCACCTGCTGGGTATACCACCTGCTGGGTACACCACCTGCTGGATATTCAACCTGCTGGGAATACGACCTGCTGGGTATACAAATTGCCGATTTTATCACCTGCCGGTTTAACACCTGCTGGGTATACCAACTGCTGGGTATACCAACTGCTGGGTATACCAACTGCCGGGTATACCACCTACTGGGTATACCAACTGTTGAGTATACCACCTACTGGGTATACCAACTGCTGGGTATAACTCCTACTGGGTATACCAACTGCTGGGTATACCACCTGCCGGGTATAGCACCTACTAGGTATACCACCTGACGGGAATACGACCTACTGGGTATTCCACCTGCCGGGGTATACGACCTACTGGGAATACCAACTACCGGGAATACCACCTGCTGGGAATACCAACTGCTGGGTATGTCAACTGCCGGGTATACCACTTTCCGGGTATACAACCTGCTTGGTATACCACATGCTGGGTGTACCACCTGCTGGGTATACCACATTCTGTGGGGTACCACCTGCTGGCTATACCACCTGCTGAATATACCAACTGCTGGGTATACCAACTGCCGGGTATACCACCTTCCGGGTGTACCACATGCTGGGTATACCACATGCTGGGTGTACCACCTGCGGGGTATACCACATTCTGGGGGTACCAACTGCTAGGTATACCAGCTGATGGGTATACATCCTGCTGGGTATGCCACCTGCTGGGTATGCAACCTGCTGGGTATATCACCTTCTGGGTATACCACCTGCTGGGTATATAACATGTTGGGTATACCACCTACTGGGTAAACCACCTGCTGAGTATACAACCTGCTGAGTACACCTCCTGCTGGATATTCAACCTGCTGGGAATACGACCTACTGGGCATACAACCTGTTGTGTATTCCACCTGCTTGATATTCAACCTGCTAGGTATACTATCAGCTAGGTATACCACCTGATGGGTATACATCCTGCTGGTTATACCACCTGCTAGGTATACCACCTGCTGGGTATATCACCTGCTGGGTATATCACCTGCTGGGTATACCACCTGCTTGATATACAACCTGCTGGGTATATAACCTGTTAGGTATATCAACTGCTGGGTATACATCCTGCTGGGTATACCACCTGCTGGGTATACCTCTTGCTGGGTATACTACCTGCTGGGTATACTACCAGCTGTGTATACAACCTTCTGGGTATACTACCTGCTGGGTATACCACCAGCTGGGTATATCTCCTGCTGGGTATACAACTTGCTGGGTATACTACCTGCTGGGTATACCACCTGCTGAGTATTTCACACACTGGAGATACAACCCTCTGGGTATACAACCTACTAAGTATACTACCAGCTGGGTATACCACCAGCTGGGCGTACATCCTGCTGGGTATACCACCTGTTGGGTATCCTACCAGCTGGGTATACCACCCGCTAGGTATGTCACCTGTTGGGTATACTATCTGCTGGGTAATCACCTACTGGGTATACTACCTGCTGGGTATACTACCTGCTGTGTATACCACCTGCTAGGTATACTACTTGCTGGGTATACCACCTGCTGTGTATACAACCTGCTGGATATATAACCTGCTGGATATATCACCTGCTGGGTATATCACCTGCTGGGTATACAACCTCCTGGGTATACCACCTGCTGGGTATACATCCTGCAGGGTATATCACCTGCTGGGTATACATCCTACTGGGTATACAAACTGCTCGGTATACCCTCTGGTGGGTATACCACCTTCTTGTATACCAACAGCTAGGTATATTACCTGCTGGGTATACCACCTGCTAAGTATTTCAATTGCTGGGTATTCAACCTTCTGGGCATGAAACTTGCTGGGTATACTATCAGATAGGTATACCACCTGATGGGTATATATCCTGCTGGGTATACCATCTGCTGGGTATGCAACTTGCTGGGTATAACACCTGCTGGGTATCCCACCTGCTGGGTATACCACCTACTGGGTAAACTACATTTTGAGTATACAACCTGCTGGGTATACAACCTGCAGGGTACACCACCTGCTGGATATTCAACCTGCTGGGAATACGAACTCCTGGGTATACAACCTGCTGTGTATTGCACCTAGTGGGTATTCAACCTGCTAGGTATACTATCAGCTGGGTATACCACCTGATGGGTATACACCCTGCTGGGTATACCACCTGCTAGGTATACCACCTGCTAGGTATATCACCTGCTGGGTATACCACCTGCTGAGTATACCACCTGCTGGGTATACAACCTGCTGGGTATTTCACCTGCTAGGTATATCACCAGCAGGGTATACATCCTGCTGGATATACAACCTGCTATGTATACCTCCTGCTGGGTATACTACCTGCTGGGTATACCACCTGCTTAGTATTTCACTTACTGGGAATACAACCCTCTGGGTAAACAACATGCTAAGTATAATTCCAGCTGGGTATACCACCAGCTGGGCCTACATCCTGCTGGGTATACCATTTGCTGGGTATACCACCTGCTGGGTATACAACCTGCTGGGTAAACCACCTGCTGAGAATACCACCTGCTAGGTACACCACCTGCTGGATATTCAACCTTCTGGCAATAAGACTTGCTGGGTATACAATCTGCTGTGTATTCCACCTGCTGGGTATACCACCTGCTGGGTATACCACCTGCTGGGTGTTTCACCTGCTGGGTATACCAACTGCCGGGTATACCACCTTTTGGGTATACCACATGCTGAATACAACACCTGCTGGATATTCAACCTGCTGGGAATAGGACCTGCTGGGTATACAACCTGCTGTGTATTCCACCTGCTGGGTATACCACCTGCTGGGTATTTCACCTGCTGGGTATACTAACTGCCGGGTATACCACCTGCTTGGTATACCAACGGTCGGGTTTACCAACTGTTGGGTATACTACCTGCTGGGTATACAAATTGCCTGTTTTATCACCTGCAGGTTTAACACCTGCCGGTTTAATACCACATGCTGTGTGTACCACCTGCTGGCTATACCACCTGCTGGATATACTAACTGCCGGGTATACCAACTGCCGGGTATACCACCTTCTGCTTATACTACCTGCTGGGTTAACCACTGGCTGGGTATATCTCCTACTGGGTATACAACTTGCTGGGTATACTACCTACTGGGTATACCACCAGCTGAGTCTTCACTTACTGGGAATACAACCCCTCTGGGTGTACAACCTGCTAAGTATATTACCAGCTGGGTATACCACCAGCTGGGCATACAACCACCTGGGTATACTACCTGCTGGGTATACAACCTGCTGGGAATAAAATCTGCTGGGTAAACCACCTGCTGAGAATACCACCTGCTATGTACACCACCTGCTGGATATTCAACCTTCTGGAAATAAAACCTGCTGGGTATACAATCTGCTGTGTATTCCACCTGCTGGGTATACCACCTGCTGGGTATTTCACCTGCTGGGTATACCACCTGCTGGGTATTTCACCTGCTGGGTATACCACCTGCTCGGTAATTCACCTGTTGGGTATACCACCTGCTGGGTATACTAACTCCCGGGTATACCACCTGCTATGTATACCACCTACTGGGTATACCATCAATTGGGTATACCGCCTACTGGGTATTCCAACTGCCGGGTATACCACCTGCCGGTTATACCACCTACTACTTATACCAACTGCCGGGTAAACCACCTGCCGGGTATACGACCTACTGGCTATTCCACCTGCTGGCTATACCACCTGCTAGATATACCAACTGCTGGGTATAACAACTGCCGGGTATACCACCTGCTGGGTATACCACCTACTGGGTATACCATCAATTGGGTATACCACCTACTGGGTATACCAACTGCCAGGTATACCACCTGCCTGGTATACCACCTAGTTGTATTAACTGTCGGGTATACCACCTTCCGGGTATACCACCTGCTGGGTATACCACATGCTGGGTGTACCACCTGCTGGCTATACCACCTGCTGGATATACCAACTGATGGGTATAACAACTGCCGGGTATACCACCTTCCGGGTATACCAACTGCTGGGTATACCAAATGCTGGGTATACCATCTGTAGGGTATATCAACAGCTGCGTATACCAACTGCTGGTTATACTGGGTAACTGCCGGGTATGTGACCTTCTGGGTATATCAACTTCCGGGTATACCACCTTTTTTGGTATACCAACTGCTGGGTATACCAACTGTCAGGTATACGAACTGCCGGGTATACCACCTGCTTGGTATACCAACTGCTGGGTATACCAACTGTCGGGTATGCCACCTGCTGGTTATACCACCTGCTGGGTATATCACCTGCTGGGTATAACACCTGCTGATTATTCCACCTGCTGGGTATACCACCTGCTGAGTATATCACCTGCTGGGTATATCACCTGCTGGGTATACCACCTGCTGGGTTCACCACCAGCTGGATATTCAACCTGCTGGGAATACGACCTGCTGGGTATACAACCTGCGGTGTACTCCACCTGCTGGGTATTCCACCTGCTGTGTACTCCATCTGCTGGGTATTCCACCTATTCCGGATATACCACCTGCTTGGTATACCACCTGCCAGGTATAGCAACTTTCGGGTATACCAACTGCTGGGTAAACTACCTGCTGGGCATACCACCAGCTTGGTATACTAACTGCTTGGTTTACCACCAGCTGGGTATACTAACTGCGGGGTATATTACCTGCTGGGTATACCAATTACTGTGAATACTACCTGGAGGGTTTACCACTGGCTGTGTATGTCACCTGCTGGGTGCACTAGTTGCTGGGTATAGTACCTGCTAGGTATACTAACTGCTAATATAGCACCTGGTGGGTATAGAACCTGCTGGGTATACCACCTGCTGGGTATACCATCTCTTAGGTATACCACCTGCAGGGTATACCATGTGCTGGGTATACCATCTGCTGGGTATACCACCTGCCGGGTATACCACCTGCTGGGTATAATACCTGCGCCGTATACCACCTGCTGGGTATATCACCTGCTGGGAATCTCACCTGCTGGGTCTACTACCTCCTGGGTATACCACCTGCTGAATGTACCACATGCTGGGTATACCACCTGCTGGGTATACCTCCTGCTGGGTATACAACCTGCTGGGTATACCAACTGCTGGGTATACAACCTGCTGGGTATATCACCTGCTGGGTATACTACCTTCTGGGTATTCCATCTGCTGGGTACACCACCTGCTGGGTATGCCACCTGCTGTGAATTCTACCTGCTGGATATACCACCTACTGGGTATACTACCTGCTTGGTATACCACATGCTGGGTATACCATCTGCTGGGTATACAACCTGCTGGGTATACCACCTGCCGGGTATACCACCTACTGTTTATTCCAACTGCCGGATATACCACCTTCCGGGTATACCACCTGCTGCGTATACCACATACTGGGTGTACCACCTGCTGGCTGTACCACCTGCTAGATATATCAACTGCTGGGTATAACAACTGCCGGGTATACCACCTGCTGGGTATACCATCTACTGGGTATACCATCAATTGGGTATACTACCTTCTGGGTATACCAACTGCCGGGTATACCACCTACTAGTTATACCAACTGCCGGGTAAACCACCTGCCGGGTATACGACCTACTGGGTATACCACCTTCCAGGTATAACACCTGCTGGGTATACCACATGCTGGGTGTACCACCTGCTGGCTATACCACCTGCTGGATATGCCACCTGCTGTGAATTCTACCTGCTGGATATACCACCTACTGGGTATACTACCTGCTGGGTATACCACATGCTGGGTATACCATCTGCTGGGTATACAACCTGCTGGGTATATCACCTGCTGGGTATACAACCTGCCGGGTATACCACCTACTACTTATACCAACTGCAGGGTAAACCACCTGCCGGGTATACGACCTACTGGTTATTCCAACTGCCGGATATACCACCTTCCGGGTATACCACCTGCTGCGTATACCACATGCTGGGTGTACCACCTGCTGGCTATACCACCTGCTAGATATACCAACTGCTGGGTATAACAACTGCCGGGTATACCACCTGCTGGGTATACCACCTGCTGGGTATACCACCTACTGGGTATACTATGAATGTGGTATACCACCTACTGGGTATACCAACTGCCGGGTATACCACCTGCCGGGTATACCACCTACTAGTTATACCAACTGCCGGGTAAACCACCTGCCGGGTATACGACCTACTGGGTATACCACCTTCTGGGTATAACACCTGCTGGGTATACCACACGTTGGGTGTACCACCTGCTGGCTATACCACCTGCTGGATATACCAACTGATGGGTATAACAACTGCCGGGTATACCACCTTCCGGGTATACCAACTGCTGGGTATACCAAATGCTGGGTATACCATCTGTAGGGTATATCAACTGCTGCGTATACCAACTGCTGGTTATACTGGGTAACTGCCGGGTATATCACCTGGGTATATCAACTTCCGGGTATACCACCTTTTTTGGTATACCAACTGCTGGGTATACCAACTGTCGGATATACGAACTGCCGGGTATAATACCAGCTGGGTATTCCACCTGCTGGGTATACGAACTGCTGGGTATAATACCAGCTGGGTATTCCACCTGCTTGGTATATCACCTGCTGGGTATAGCACCTGCTGCGTATATCACCTGCTGGGTATACCACCTGCTGGGTATATAACCTGCTGGGTATATCACCTGCTGGGTATACCACCTGCTGGGTATACCACCTGCTGAGTATACCACCTGCTGGGTATATCACCTGTTGGGTTCACCACCAGCTGAATATTCAACCTGATGGGAATACGACCTGCTGGGTATACAGCCTGCTGTGTACTCCACCTGCTGGGTATTCCACCTGCTGTGTACTCCATCTGCTGGGTATTCCACCTATTCCGGATATACCACCTGCTTGGTATACCACCTGCTAGGTATAGCAACTTTCGGGTATACCAACTGCTGGGTATACTACCTGCTGGGCATACCACCTGCTAGGTATATTACCTGCTGGGTATACCACCTGCTGGGTATACCACCTGCTTGATATACCACGTGCTCGGTATACCACCTGCTAGGTATAACACCTGCTGGGTATACCACCTGCGAGATAAATCACATGCTGGATATACCTGCTGGGTTTACCATCTGTTGGGTATACTTCCTGCTGGGTATATCACCTGCTGGATATACTACCTTCTGGGTATACCACCTGCGGAGTATACCACTAGCTGAGTATACAACCTGCTGGGTATACCACCTGCTGGGTATACAACCTGCTGGGTATACCACCTGCTGGGCATACAACTTGCTGGGTATATCACCTGCTGGGTATACTACCTGCTGGTTATTCCACCTGCTGGGTATACCACCTGCTGGTTATACCACCTGCTGGGTTTACAGCCTACTGGGTATTCAACCTGCTGTGTATACCACCTGCTGGGTATACAACCTGCTAGGTATACAACCTGCTGTGTATACCACCTGCTGTGTATACCACCTGCTGGGTATCCAACCTGCTGGATATACAACCTGCTGGGTATACCACCTGCTGGGTATACTAACTGTTTGGTATACAACCTGTTGGATATACAACCTGCTGGGTATACCACGTGCTGTATATACCATGTGCTGGGTATACAACCTGCTGGGTATACCACCTGCTGGGTGTACCACCTGCTGGGTGTACCACCTGCTGGGTATACAACCTGGTGGATATACATCCTGCTGGGTATATCCCCTGCTGGGTATACCACTTGTTGTGTATTCAACCTGCTGGATATACCACCTGCTTGGTATGTCACCTGCTGGGTATACTAACTGATGGGTATACTATGTGCTGGATATACCACCTGCTGGGTATGCTACCTGCTGGGTATACCACCTGCTGCGTATACTACCTGCTGGGTATGCTGCCTCCTTGGTTTACATGTTGGGTATTCCACCTGCTGGGTATACGAACTGCTGGGTATAATACCAGCTGGGTATTCCACCTGCTTGGTATATCACCTGCTGGGTATAGCACCTGCTGGTTATACCACCTGCTGCGTATATCACCTGCTGGGTATACCACCTGCTGGGTATATAACCTGCTGGGTATATCACCTGCTGGGTATACCACGTGCTGGATATACCACCTGCTGGGTATGCTACCTGCTCGGTATACCACCTGCTGCGTATACTACCTGCTGGGTATACTGCCTCCTTGGTTTACATGTTGGGTATTCCACCTGCTGGGTATACTACCTTCTGGGTATACCACTTGCTGGGTATACCACCTGCTGGGTATACAACCTGCTGGGTATACAACCTGTTGGGTATACCAACTGCTGGATATACAATCTGCTGTGTATATCACCTGCTGGGTATACTACCTGCTGGGTATTCCACCTGCTGGGTATACCACCTGCTGGGTATGCCACTTGCTGGGAATACTACCTGCTGGATATACCACCTGCTGGGTATACTACATGATGTGTATACCTCATGCTGGGTATACCACCTGCTGGGTAACATCCTGCTGGGTATTCCACCTGCTGGGTATACTACCTGCTGGGTATACAACCAGCTGGGTATATCACCTGCTGGGTATATCACCTGCTGGGTATACCACTTGTTGGGTATATCACTTGCTGGGTATACCACCTGCTGGGTATACCACCTGCTGGGTATACCACCTACTGGGTATACCACCTGCTGTGTATACCTATTCGTTGCCTTGTTGGGTTGAATGTTCTACACAGTAGGCACTTCTGTAGTTTTATTGATTAAGACAGCAAGGTGTATAACTGGCCAGCCGAGGTCCTAACCTACTCTGGGTCTGTGAGAGAACTGAGCCTGCTGCAAGCACGGCTGGTGCTCCTCTGTCTGGCGTGACGTCAGAGGCCTACTCGCCTGTGATTGGTTATGTCTCAACCGCCATATAATTTGAGTATAACACAGCTCGGACACGCTACCTATTCGACGTCCCTTGTCGACAAGCTCTGGCTAGCTATATAGTTACAATGATACTGAAAGGACCTCTGTGGTATTCAATAATGGCTTACATATGAAATTTGCATAATAAACATTAAAAGAAGATCAGGTGTGAAAAATCATGGTAACAACGCTTTAATTAAACCAGAGTATTAAGAACATGTGTGTATCTACTTATCAGATATAAACAATACAACTCAAGGTATTGCCTAAACAAAATTATTAACATGTGTCAATGGCAAGTGCTTGAAACAATACAAAATCAAACAATTGTAACATTAATGGAAAAAAGTTCTGACCTAACAACCACAAATGAATTTTAAGATTAGATAATGATTTTTTTTTGTTAATGTACATAATATTTACAATATATTTACAAGCTATATACAAGACCTGGATCAAGAAGACTAACATCTGAGTGATAGCGGTCAGGATTCACTGGCCTCAATGTGGTTGCTAGAACCCTTAATGAACTCTTATGACAAGCACTGTAAAAATACAAATGGCAGTAGACTTAACAATGGCACCTAATTTATATCACTGAATAAAGTTGAGAAAAACTTCATTATGCTATATATATAATGATAATAACAAGACACATGTGGTGAAAATACTGCAAATGAATTTTGCAAAGCAAAACAGAATAACTGCAGAGTGCACTCAATTATAAATTCTGCGAATATCTACACCTAGCTCATCCAGAGCACTATACAACTCTGGTTCTGACTGAAGGTCAGGAACAGATGAAACTGCATGTGACAAACTATCATCTTGAGATATATCCTCGTTAACATCTAGCCAATGGACATGTGGTGAGTGCACGGTTGAAACGAGAGGTCTAGATCTAAGATTATAAGTGCTAGTATGGGGTTGCTGAACATCAAGTGGTATGTCAACCCAACCTGTCCTCTTAAAAAGAACGTCGCTTTTGGCCGTTTGCCAGTATGGCCGAATTTGGACGTAATTTGAAAATGAAAAAAAAATGAAAATGAATTTGTGATTTTTTTCAACAACAATAGGTTAAGGGTCCTCTGATAGGTTAGGTGGGCAGAAAATTCTTATAAAGTTTCAAAACGTTATGAAAAACGTTAATTTGAAGTGCCCTCTCATAACCTCTGTGTGTACGCCGTACGTGGACGACTCAAATAGAAAACGGAACAGAACGTCACTTTTGTGAGTCGATTTCATTTCAAATTATGTCCAAATTTGGCCATTGCGCGCATACCAGCCAAAAGTGACGTTATTTTTAAGAGGACGGGTTGGTCAACCACAGAAGGTGGTGTCCCAATAGGAGAATCTGTCTGGGTAAGTTCATTGTCATCTTCCTCATCAGTCTCATCAACAGTCATTTTAGCTAACTTCATGTGGTCTAAATGTTCATTTATATACTCTCCTGTTACCACTTGTACCTGTCTGTACTTGTTACCTTTGAAAAGCTCGGTTACCTTATATGGACCCAAAACTTTCTTAGTTAACTTGTACATAGGGCCAGACCTGTGTTGGTTACGTACCATTACTACAGATCCAATAGTTATTTTACTGGGTTTAGCTCGTGCATTCCTTGCTAGAGTGAACTCGGCTGTTGCTTTGGACAGTTGTTCTTGTATTTTCTTAAATACTAGTTGCATCTGTCTACGCTTCACTTGAACAAAATCATCTACGTTATATAAGGGAGTAGGAGGTACATTAATCAATTCATTAGGGAGGATCTTATCTGTACCATAAAGAATAGCGTGAGGTGTGTCACCTGTAGAAACATTAATTGAAGAATTTATAGCACACTGAATTAAGGGTATAAAATCATCCCAATTGTTGTTATAAAAATTCAACGTGACTCTCAAGGCATCTAACACTTTCCTGTTAGTACGTTCAGCTAATCCGTTGCTTGCTGGATGGTAAGGCATTATACTACATTTTTTAATGTTATATAAATCACACAAGCTAGTTAAAATACTATTACTGAATTCTGGACCATTATCTGAAAGGATTACTTTAGGCATACTATATCGACAAATTATTTGGTCATGGAATGCGCTGGCTATAGTTTCTGCTGTTTTGTTCGGGATAGGAACTAGTTCGCAATACTGTGAAAAATTATCGACCATTACAAGCAAATGTTTGTTCCCTTTTTCTGTTTCTACAAAATTTGTCAACAAATCCATCGATACTCGTTTCCAAGGAGCTTTAGTTGTTGGGTACACCTGAATTGCATTAGGTCCTGAAACATGTCCCTTGTGCTGTAAGCAAGTTAAACATCTGTCACCATAATGAGCAATCTCCTTAGCCATTTTTGGCCAAAAATACTTCAATCGACCTTGTTGGAGCGTACGATCCTTTCCTGGATGTGTACTTGCGGGATCATCATGGAGAATTTTTAACACAGTTGGTACTAAGACAGCTGTCTTGGTACCAACTAACTGACAACATTTCCTCGCGGCTGTCCCTAGCTTTACTACTCTACACAGTAAATTGTCTAACATCACTAATTCTTTCAATGGCACTAGTGGTTTATGAATCGGGCGAGTGTCTTGCTTAGTCAAAAATTTAATGACGGGTGCCCATATGGGGTCTTGTCTTTGTTCCGTCTCGACTACTGTAGCATCTAATGCTGGGTAATTTAACTGAATTGCAGGTACGTGTCGAGAAAACGTATCTGCTACAACATTTTGCTTTCCTGGAATATAACCAAATGTGGGATTGAATTCTTGAATTGTGAGCAAATATCTAGCAAACTTTCCAACTGGATTCTTATTTTTGAACAAGGGAATTAATGGTTGGTGATCTGTAAGAACATGAACTGGGTAATTATAAATTGTATCCTTGAAATGTTTAAGTGCCCAAACAACTGCCAAGGCTTCTCGTTCTGTTGCGCTATAATTTTTCTCTTCTTTAGATAATGTGCGGCTAGCATAAGCTATTGCGTGATCTCTGTGACCTTCTGTTTGAAGTAATGCAGCACCTAGACCTATGTCACTAGCATCTGTAACCAACGTAAAAGGTTTAGAAAAATCTGGGTACCTAAGGACAGGTGACGAAATCAAGGCTGACTTGAGTTTTTTGAATGACTGATCCTGGGCCTCTCCCCAATCAAAGGGTTCATCTTTTCTTTGCAACTTGTAAAGTGGAGCGGCTATAATAGAGAATCCAGCAATAAATGAACGATAAAATCCTACAAGACCTGTGAACTGTTTTACGGCTTCTGCGGTACGAGGCGTTGGAAAATCACGGGCAGCAATAATCTTTGATTCATTCAATGTAATACCTGAAGGTGTAACTGTATGACCTAGGAAATTAATCTTCTCCTTTAAAAATGAACATTTTGCAAGCTTTATTTTTAAATTAGCTTCAGCGAGCTTTGCAAGTACTTTCTCAAGGTTCTGGAAATGAGTCTGAACAACTTGTGACATGATTATTAGATCATCAAAGTAAACTAGAAGAGTACTGTAGTGTTTGTGTGTAGCTGAGGAAGTCTTGGTTGTAGGGTTGATATAAAGCCATTGCTTGGTTACTGACTTTAATACTTATAAACGATTACATGACTAGTAGATACCAAGCTGGTGGCGTCCTGTATGTCCTCCTGTTTACCTCTCTGCTGGTGACTGAGCCGTAGCACATTATAACGGATGGTACCGTTTTCTGTGAACATGACATCCCTCCTTTTCTTTAAAAAGATTGAATACATGATGTCTACCATGCTTGTAGCACAAAGCAAAGTTATTAACACAAAGTAAGTTACTAACACATCAAGAGATATTGCATACATTTAACATTAATTAAGCACACAAAGAATTTAAACAACTTAATCTTTACCACAAAGGATTTCAATGTTAAAAATACAAATGCAATGTTAAACAAAAATGAAAGAAACTGTAATACAAAGTTACAAAATATTAAATGAGAGATCTGCATTATTCAAACAATATTAAATTTAGTTCAGCATAACAAGTAAATACTTTGCATTACATAGGAACACAATTAATCATCAAATCGTGTAGGGCGTTTAACATGACGTTTAGAACGAGAGTCCTTAAATACAAGAACATCCCTTGATGAATTGTTTGTTGGGTTATAAGTCATTTTTTCTTTTTCCTTTGTACGACTTTGCACTTCATCATTTTCTACACTAGTTGGAATCACTTTGAAATAAGCCATATTACGTGTTATACTATGATCTCTATTACTCGCTGTTACCATATTTCCTTTTACACTAATCACTTTATATGGTTTTGTATCATACGGCACATCTAGCTTTCCCTCTTTTTTCTTTTTAACTAGAACAGTGTCTCCAACCTTTATGACATGTTCCTTTGCACGTTGATCATGAGCAATTTTCATTTTGCCCTTGGCTAGTGCATCCTTCTGAGCGAGACGTTTATCCGTTACCTCGGCTGGCATGACAGGTAGTGCGATTCTCATAGGACGTCCAAATAAAAGTTCACCAGTCGACTTGCCCAGTGTTCCATGTGGTGTTGCACGGTAGTTCCTGAGAAAAGCATACATAGCTTGTTTCCAGGATCGTCCTTCGGCATGAGCACAGTGTACCGCTTTCATGAGAGGTTGCATGAATCTCTCAACTTCTCCATTTGCTTGAGGATGTAGTGGCATCACACTGCGGTGTTTGAATCCAATATGCTCAGCAAAGTTGACGAAGTCTTGTCTATTGAATGGCGGTCCATTGTCCATCTTGACAACTTCAGGAATGCCAAAGTTTGAAAAGATCTTGTCGAGTTTCGGGATGACAGCCTTTGCAGATGTGGAAGTGATGATTTCTACTTCTGGATAACGTGAGTGTTCATCAATGACTACCATCAAGTACTCTCCAGTTGGTAGTGGTCCGCAGAAGTCCATCGATACTTCCGTCCATGGTGCAGCAGGTAGTGGTGAAGGTTGTAGAGGTGTTGGTCTTGAAGTATCCACTGCAGCTTGGCAAGGGACACAGGCATCATGCATGTCCTTTGCTTGACGATCAATGCCAGGAAACCACACCTTTTCTCGTAGCAGCTGTTTGGTCCTAACAAGACCTTGGTGTCCTTGATGTGCAAGCTTCAGAGCTCGTTGCTGGAGAACAGCTGGAATGACAATACGAGTACCTCGCAGCACGGTGTCGCGTTGTTGCGTAACACTTAATTCTGTCTGGATGCGTTCAAGTGCTTTGAATGCATCTTGGTCAACTCCTGAGGGTGGGATGCGTGGAAACGTTTTCTTAGTCAATGCATCCACTGTTGCTTGCAGAGTTGGGTCCTCTAGGGTTGCAGTACGGATTTCATTAGGAGTAAGAGCCTTAGGGACTGCATCACAGGTTATAGAGTGTACATATTCCTCGGCAACTTGCTGATGCTTGGTAATGGTGAAACTGTTGGCAGGATGTCGACTGATGTAATCAGCGGGATTGCCTGCATCCGGCTTGTATTTCACCGTAAAGTTGTATGGTTGCAGACGAAGAGCCCATCTCTCAATGCGAGCTGGTGGTTTGGACTTTGGATTATTGAAGATGGTCTCCAACGGTTTGTGGTCAGTGACTATCGTGGTGAAGGGTGCACCAAGCAGATACACATTGAAGTGTTCACAGCCCCATACAAGAGCAAGAGCTTCCTTCTCTGTCTGACTGTATCGTTGCTCAACATCTGTGAGAGAACGACTGGCGTAGGCAATTACTACTCTGGAATCTGGTTGACCAGGTTTGTGTTGGGCTAAAACAGTACCTAAACCAACAGGACTAGCATCCACCGTTAACTCAGTGTCCATTGATGGATCAAAGTACGCAGCAGTCGCATTCTCTACTAGTGCATCTTTCACAGCATCAAATGCATTTTGCTCGATATCGCTCCAGTACCATGATGCATTTTTCTTCAGGAGCTCACGTAGAGGCTTCGTAATGGTAGCAAAATCTCGAATGAAGCGAGAACAGTAGTTTGCCATTCCCAGAAAACTATGTACTTCAGTGGACGTTGAAGGAGGTGCAGCATTCCTGATATCTGCAACTTTCTTAGGATCTGGAGACAGACCTTTGTCACTAAGTACGTGTCCATAGAATTCAATTTTATGTTGATTGAACTCACACTTTGCTCGGCTTAGCGTCAGATATTTGTCTCGTAGGCGTTGCAATGTTGCACGAAGAGCTTTGTCGTGTTCAGCTTGGGTACGGCCATAAACAATGTCATCAGACATGTTGTCAGCATTAGGTATATCTTACAATACCTGGCTGATGATGTGCTGGAATACCTCGGCAGAACTGTTAATACCAAAACTCAGGCGCTTGTGCCTATATAGACCTCGATGTGATGTAAACGTTGCGATGAAGCGACTCTCATCATCAAGTTCAAGCTGATGATAGCCCTTGTTTAAATCTAACTTGCTGAATACAGTTGCACCATTCAAGCGGTATATCATATCATCTACAGCGGGTGTAGGATGGCGTTCACGCATTATTGCATTCTTGGGAACATGCATGTCCACACAGATGCATATCTCATCTGGATTCTTCGGCTTTGGTGTAGTGACAATTGGGCTTACTCATGGTGTTGGACCTGTTACCGGTTCAATGATATCTAGTTCCATCAGCCTATCCAGTTCGGCATCGACTTTCGCGTGAGTATGGAATGGTTGTCGGCGATGTGGTTGGGCAACTGGAATTACATCTGGGTTGATATGCAGATGTACTTTGCTATCATTATAACAACCTATGGATTCAAATCGATCAGAAAATTCAGCAACAATACCATCAACATTGTTTGCAGATTCCACTGCTACAGCATTAGAAAGCTGAAGTAGCCCCAATTTGGTTGAAGTCTTGTAACTGAGTAAAGACTCCTTTGCATTCCTAACAACATGGAATGTAGTAATGAGCATTGCACCCTTTGACTTAATCTCTGTAGTGAAAGTTCCAATCACTGGCAAGGCTACATTTGAAGCATAGGCAGTGGCTTTGCCATTATAGTTTTCAAGCTTTGGGAACTGTTTTTTAAATTTCTCATAGTGGCACTCAGCAATGGTGTCAATGTTTGATCCAGTGTCAATGAGAACTTTGAGACAAATACCAGCAATGTATACTATAGTCTCTGGGTTGTTTGGAAGATCACTCCAATCTGTGATTGCTTGTACTCCATAAGTGTATACACATTCACTGTCATCTGAGACTGGTTGTAATGACATATTGTCTTGTACATTATTTACATTCTGGATATGAAGTGCAATATTGCGTTTACTACCTCGACTCATATGACCTGATCCTCGTACAGTGCTTTTATTCACTGACTGTGGTTTCTTTAGTGCGGAACGACACATAGCACCAAAATGAGCTAGTTTTCCACACTCATAGCACTTCTTACCTTGAGCAGGACAAACATTACCTTGGTGTGAGTAGTCTCCTCCACAATTGTAACATTTATTGTTGACACCCTCTGATGTGAGTCGTTGTGACTGCTTGAGTCTTGTTCCTTGACCCCATTTGTGATGTGGTTCTCGGCTCAATTTGCTGTTAGGTTTGCCATGATATCTTCTTTGATCACGGTGTCCTCCCTGAATCTTATGTACCTCATCACTGTTGGTAACAGTGGCAGAACTGTTGTTGGCACTGCACTCCATGACACGAGCATCACGTGCAGCATCTTCCATTCGACGAGCAATATCCAGTATCTTGGTAAGAGAACTTTAAACATCAACAAGTTCTATAGCTCGTCGACAGAGACGTGTAGATGTGCATGTTTCAATTATTTGCTGTTTGATTTCTTTGTCAACATCAGAACACTCACAATGGGCTGCTAAACCCTGCAGACGTGTGTGGTATTGATCCACAGTTTCATTAGAGAGTTGTCTGGCTCTCCTGAAATGCATAATTTCCATTGCAGTATTTTGTCTTGGTTTGAAGTGCTCAGTTAATTTGGCTTTGGCAATGTCATAATCTTTGGCACCACCAGTGTCTTTCAGTGTGTCAAAGATGTCACAAACTCTATCACAGGGGTGGGCAACCTCTGGCACGCGTGCCAGACTTGGCACGCCGATGACTTGTCTCTGGCAAGCAAGAGCATAGGTTACCCTAAGCGCAGATGCAAGCACATGTTACCCTAAGCACAGACAAAAAAAAACTACTTTCCTTGGGGTATAAGCTTACATGCCATGACAGTATATGTACGTCCTGGTGGTGAAGAGGTTTAAGCTCTACGAAGCTAAAGAGGTCTCAAGAAAAAGAAGTTGATCTTGTTGCCATAGTTACCTTCTTTTTTTACGTCATCGATCATGCCGATGTATGATGATTCCCCTCTATTTACTTTGGCTCATATTTTATGTAATAAGCCTTTCTAACCTAAAGGCTGCACCCATAACCATAGTGTACACTGACAATCATATCTGTGAAGGCAAAATACGCCATGCCTGCCCACCTTTAAAAATTAATTTCGTAAACTTTGAATTTAAACCCCCACAACATCTCCCCCCCCCCTAAACCTCATGTGTTTGAATGCCGCCCGACTTCAGTTTGACGCATATTAATTAAACTCACTTTACTATCTAAATCTAAAGCATCTTCACCTTCGAAAGCTAAAGAATGATAAGAATTCTTATGCTCTCCCCTTCTCTCCATTGACGGCCGTAATATAACCAGTGAAATCAACAGTCCCCCACCCCCATGAAGTCCCCGTAATGAACACATGATCAGACGATCTCAGACTCGTAACTCTCTCTCGCAGTCTTGCTTCATAGTGTTTCTCACAGTTGCTCACTTGCCTCCTCCCCGAGAAGACGGTCAGTACTTCATCTCCAGGGGAAAATTATTCCCCTTATAAATCAATAACTTTGTGAAACTCAATGTCATTGTAAGAATAGTCTTAATCCATAAATTCACACGTACTCGCTCGCCTGCTCCCTAAGAACAGAGCTGACATAAGCAAGATGTCATCGACTCAACGATGTTTCGCCACAACACACCACACAAACACACAAAAACGGGTTTTGTCCATCGAACCAAGTGAAGTCTTATAAACTCTTGGCATAAGTACTCAATGCCTAGGAAGTAGTGTCTTTGTGATAAGCGGCTGCTGGTGTTGTTTCTGGAATTATGTAAAATAAAGAAAACCCTCGAATTTTCATAGAAGAAAAAAAAATCCTCTGAAGATTTTTATTATGTTCATTGTCTCGTCACGCTTACCTCAAACATTGGCTTATTAAACTTATTGATTGGTATTAGAATAAACGTACGTATACTTTACTACAAAGTTTGTGTGTGCTATAATATTAACAGGAAATAAATAATTCTTTAAATACTCGCATTTCAGTAGAAGTAGGCTAATTCGTTTCTCGTCACTGCACTTCACAACGACAACACAATCCGTTATCATTGCTATTCATTGGAGTTACTCATCATATACTATTTTGACTTACTTTTGGTCTTCCTTCTCTTCCATGCATATCAATATATTACTTATTTTAATTTCATGCCCTTTACAGATTGTACAGAATGTCACCACCACCAGCTAAGAAACGATGTCAGTCAAATGAAGAGGATATTAGAGAATTTAAGGAATACTGGACTGAAAAGTTTGGCATGATTAAGAAGGATGATATAGCTTTATGCATTTTCTGTTCTGACACAGTTGTTTGTAGAACTTTACAGAACTTCTTCTGTAAAGAGACATTTTGAAAATGTTCATAAGAACTTAAGCAATAAAACTGAGGAGGAACAAAGAGAATTAATTTCTCGTGAACTGAGCAAGAAAAAAACACAAGCTGAAACTTTTATGAATTATATTTCAGGTAAGCCCAGTTCCAACTTAGTTGCTGCTAGTTTTGAAGTTTCAAAAGTTATTGCCCAACACGGAAAGCCTCTCTGTGATGGGGAGTATATTAAAGAAGCTTGGCTAGAATGTGCACCTTTTCTTTTTGACAACTTTTCAGAAAAGAAAAAGATTATTCAGCGCATTAAAGATTTGCCTGTGAGTAGGAAAACAGTTAAAAATAGGATACTTAAGTTGGAAAGAAATACAGCTGAACAATTGACAAAAGATTTGTCTTCATGCAAGTTTTTTTCTATTTGTGTTGATGAATTTGTGTTCGTTGGCTTAGCAGAGGCTTGGTTCTGAAACGACTTATTGAATGCTTAGATGAGATAAAGCTCTATTTAAACGACCAACAAGTGTCATACCATGAATTTTCTGACAACGTGTGGGTTTGTAAACTGATGTTTTTGCAAATTTTTGTGAACATTTAAATGAATTGAATATTATGTTACAGGGCTCTGGTAAGACACTTGATGTTATGATTTGTTACATAAAAGCTTTTGAAATGAAGCTTAAAGTTTTTAAGAGGGATGTAGGTAATGAGAGATTTAGATACTTTCCAAACCTAAAGATGTACATCAGTGATCTAAAAGATGACAGAACAGATCACAAATGTCTTCAAAAGCTGTTTGTAAACATCATCGAGTCAACAGTTTGGCAGTTCTCTACAAGATTTGCCAAATTCAGAGAACTGGAAGACACAGTAAAGTTCATCAAGTTTCCAGACAGCATCAAAATGGATGAACTAAACTTGCAAATGTTTTCATGGATAGACATGGATGATTTTGAGATGCAGTTGATTGAATTTCAGAGTAGCTCAATTTGGAAGCAGAAATTTGTTGACCTTAGAGTTGACTTGGAAAATATTGAAAGAGAGAGATTAGAGATGAAAGTAACAAAGAGAAATGCGGAAAACGAAGTATTAAGGACTTGGAATACTATTCCAGAAAATTATGTCTGTTTAAAAAACCTTGCAACAGCATTGTTAACCATGTTTTCGTCTACATATGCTTGCGAATCTTTGTTCTCAATTATGAACTTTGCTAAGTCTCGTAACAGGAGTAGCATGACAGATGAAACTAGCGCTGCATGCATATCTCTCAATGTTACTAAATATAAACCCGATGTAAAATCTCTGTCATCAGTTATGCAGCAGCAGAAGTCTCACTGACAGTATATAAAAGGAGTCAACAAGTTTTTTATCTGTTGTATTCTATTAAAGTCACAAAAGCTTAAAGGCTGTTCAAATGAACTTCTGAAGGTTAAAAAAAAAAAAATCTGTTTTTTTTATACTGTTTTACTGCACTGAGGTAATTTATTATTTTTTCGTTTAAAAAGTTCTTAAGAGATACCAAATATGTTCTAAAAAAAAATGGTTGGCACGTGGAAAAAGTTTGTGTCAGAGACTTGACTGATTTTGGCACGCACTCTCAAAAAGGTTGCCCACCCCTGCTCTATCACCTACATAATGAAGTAGAAAGGCACGCTTTCTTTCAGCACTTTTGATGTCTGAAACTATCAACAAATTTTCAAACCTTTTAAGCCATTTGGTCCACCTCTGTGACAGGTTTGTCTGGTCACAGTCAGGATCAAATGCAGGAAACTGAGATATATTTGCCATTTTTTATTGTATAAAAGTAAACTAATCACATAAAATGTTCCTCAGAATACTAAACACTTACTGCACTGTATATGTTAGTTAAGAATTCACTGTAATTACTTTAATTCTGCACTGTATATGTTAGTTAAGAATTCATTGAAATTACTTTCATTTTGCAAAGCACACAAGCATTTTAATGCAAAAATTCACAACAGTGCACAATATAGCACCAACTGACTTCTTACCTAGCCTTGTGTACGTGTGGTATTTTTCCTACCTACAGCTGCACAGCAGTTGTCAGCAATGTTGTTGTTTGATGAGTTTTCAGCACTGTCAACACAGCAGAGTTCACAGCATGATGAATTTTGTAGCAAGAAGCATCGTTTCGTACAAAAAACATCGAGTTTTGTGAACAGCATCAAACCGTCGTTTCGTACACAGCATCGGCACACATGGATCGCAGGTTCCTCAGTACACAGCTTGTCAGCACATAGCTGGGCAGCACATAGCATTAGTTAGCACACAGCATTGGTTAGCACAGAGCATCGGTAGGGCGCGCACAGACATCTCTTCCTCCTGGGCGAGACAGCATGCTTCTCTCTTGTTTTGAGCTGAACAAATACCTGCATTCACAGTTCATCCTCGTCGCCAGTGTGGTGTTTGTGTGTTACTGAGGAAGTTTTGGTTGTAGGGTTGATATAAAGCCATTGCTTGGTAACTGACTTTAATACTTATAAACGATTGCATGACTAGTAGCTACAAAGCTGGTGGCGTCCTGTATGCTCTCCTTCTTCTTCTTGAGAATAGGTGCAGTTTGCATGAAGGGGTAACCCTCCCGATGACTGCACCAGGACAGATGTAAGGAGACGCGTTGATGGTGAGGAGGAGGAGAAAGTCAAAAGCGGTAGATGTGATGGGCCGTAGAGAGAGGAGTGGCGACGAAAACAGAGGCGAACGTTAGAGGGAGACTCCCCGCACCGGGAGGCGGGGAGTCGTGGTCACGGCAGTCAGCTGATCCAGGCACGGCGTAGCCGTGTGCGCAAGACAGGAACTAATACTTCTCCGGAAACTTGCGTATCGGAAAGCGCAAGCAGTACGCTTCCCAAATCACCCACAGGTCGGTGGGCAGCCGGCCATCAGGCAGTACCCTCGCTGAGACATCCTATCCGGCACCCTATTAACAAACACCTTCTCAGACGATACCCAGATAGTGGACGAGCACCATGGGATCGGAAGCACCCGGGCATCCCGATAAGGGCTCAACTCCGGACCCTCACAGGGCACGAGCCCAGCAGACGGGACTAGGCAACCACCAGACCGGGACAATGAAGGAGGGGGAACAGCAGGGGATGCAGGCGCGGCAGCGACCCCACCACAGGGCACAGGAACCGAGGCCCCCCGGCGCACATCTTTCCGCAACATCACGACGAGGTCCCGATCATCAGGGACAACCCCCCACTGCGGGGATCCAACAGCAGGTGAAACAGGAAGGGGGACACAGGTAGCAACGTCGGAGCCCCGCACAGCACCATCATCCACGGCGGGGGACGCCAGCTGAGCACCATACTCCCCCACCTCCTCCCAAGGCACACCACAAAGGGGAGACACACTCCGAGCCCGCCGCGAACGCTTCGAGACAGGCCGCACCACACCACGCCCAGCAGGCCCCTCCGTAGGCACGGCCACCATCTTTACATCCACACAGGCCACACCCGCACCGTCCGAAGAGTCCACAGAGGCCACATCACCCACACTGTCTACATCATCCACGGAAACAGCCTCAGAACACCGACGTGCACGCTTCTGCAAAGGAATGGAAAGAGCAGAACTACAGTCGGTAACACACACAGGCACGGCAGGCACCTCACCTTGCCGAAGCACCCCCTCCAAAACAGCAGAACCCATGTCCCCGGGAGCCGTTACCACATCCACAGGCGGGGGTGGGACATGAACCTCCACCGGGACACCCTTCACTACACGCAGCGCAGGCGACGCCCCGTCACCCTCACACACCGGCTCAACAACCCCAGGGGCCACAGCAGTCACCTGACGTGTCGCACGGGCCAGAGAACCCGCCTCAACAGGCGGAGCAGCAGACAGGCAGTCAGGCGCCTCAGGCACAGCACCCACACCGTCCGAACGCAACAGGGGCAGAAAATCCTCCGCACGAAGAACATGCACCCGACCAGTTGCTCCCACGTCGCACGCCGCAGCCAGATGACCCTCGTGACCACATCGATAACAGGTGCGCGGTTGACCCCGGTACTGGCAGCGGAGCGTGTAACCCAACACGGACATCGACGACCGTACACTACACTTTAGCGACATCGGCAGGGTGCGGGAGCCGTCAAGCATACCAACACAGTGCTCGGCAACGACCTTATTCCATCGAACACTTAACACAGCCCCAAACCGTTCGAAACAGGAGGTTAAAAAGTCGTCCTGAAATTCGAAGGGGGCACCATGCACCGTCACAGACGTCAATGTGACACTGAGATTCACTACCTTAACGGAGCCAGCAGTATCAGGGAGAGGGTAAACACGCCCCTCACACCGCTCGAGAAACGCCTGAAAGGCAGCCTGGAGGCGGAACTTGACTACAGCACGGTGGCCCTGAAGCAGCTGGATGCCCACCAGGTCCGACAGCTCCACATGCAGCACGTCCACCAGGGCGACACCAACCAATGGATGGTCCACCGGCACCGTAAACGCCAGACCAGCTGACAGCGTCCACGTCATTGGAGGGCGAGACATCCCCATGGCTAAGCAAACGTCACCCTGTCAGTGGCAAACCACCACCAGCAGGGCAGTATGCTCTCCTGTTTACCTCTCTGCTGGCGTCTGAGCCGCAGCACATACAAACGGATGGTACCGTTTTCTATGAACATGACAAGTACTTCCTATCAATCTACGAAATAGATTTGTCATGAGCCGTAAAAAGGTTATTGGACTACTCCGCAAGCCATATGGCATTCTTTTGAAATGAAAATGACCATTGGGAGTACTAAAGGCTGTCAATTGTTTACTTTCCTCATCAAGGGGGATTTGCCAGAATTCCTGCAACAAATTTAAATGTTGAGAATAATGTTGAGAATAATGTTGAAAATTTCGATCAATACTTTGCAACAAATTATTTAGAACTGGAAATGGGAAACGATCAGGTATCGTTGCTCTGTAAAGCTTCCGATAATCGATTAGAGGTTTCCAAGTCCCATCTCGCTTTGGTACAAGAATCAATGGAGCGTTCCACTCGATTCAATTACATCACTCTGTAACATTTCCTCTATGAGTCTATCAGCTTCTGCTCTCTGAGAATGGGGAAGACGGTAAGCTGGTACATAAATAAGCGTAGTTCCTTGTTCAAGGGGAATTTTATGTGTAATAAGAGGAGTGAGACCTAACTTTTCTCCTGGTAGAGCAACAACGGCTCTATTCCTGTTCAAAATTTCCAAAAGCTGAGCCACAGAGTCAGGAAAATCAGTAGGACTGAGATGTTGTGCTTGCACCTCTGGCTGAGATCCCTGTTCTCCTGGTATGAGAGTACAAACAGTATGATCCATGGAGACATCATCCACAACTCGCACCGGTAATGAGTAATGGGCAAAATCTACAACATGGGTGCCAGACTGGAGATGGATGTCGGCATTACTAGTGTTTGCAATAAATAATGTAACAGTACCATCCTGCACTGTGTGCCAGGAGGGTTCAACAAACGTACCATTCACTTTACATGTTTCACTTTCTGCAATCACATCCGACAACTCAGGCACTCCCTGAACCTCAACTCTTATTCTGGTGAGAGAATGAGAGTGCAGCACAGTGTCAGTAGCCGTGGAACCACTGACTTCAGAGATGGAAACTGCCAGGCGAGCGAGACAACGAGAATCCGTTAGGGCGTCCCCTTCCAGAAAGTCCCGATACTCACTCTTCCTAGCAACTGTACACGTACGATGCTTCAATCGAGTTCCCGTTTTCTCGGGTATGCTACCACGACAAGGATCTGACAAACCTACGCTAGCAAGGCGGGTGTCAACAAAATTAACGTAGTCTGATTGGAGGTTGAACTCATGGCCCTGTCGATAAATGCTACACAATGGTATGACGTGGTCTTTGATACTAATGTTCCAACGATGGGGAAACAATGCAATATTTTCATCAATCATTGTGTACAGACCTAAGAGAATGTCTCCAGGAAAATGAATAATGTCAACAACTAAACATGTTATAGACAATGTGCCATCATTTAACTTGAGTGGGAGGTCAATTTCACCCTGAACTTTTACTTTATTTCCTGAAATACCACTTAGAAAAGGTATGGGTGACTGTTTTAAAGTATTACTTCTCTTGACTTTGAATTTGCTAGTAACACTATCAACACAATTAATGCACAATGAAATTACTTTGAGAAGCATGAATGTTGAAATCACTCAGGGAACTGTGGGAGTGGAGTACTGAACCAGCTCCAATATTTAATAAGTCACTGAATGGTTAATTCATAAGATATTGTGGATATATTTACGTTAAACCTCTTTAAAACATAGCACACGATATCTTAGTTCTTAATTACTTAACTGAGGGCTGCAGGATTTGCAATATAACAGTGGCCAACACGAAGAAAACGGCGACAAGGCGTGTGAAGAGGCACATGCACGGTTTGTTTACAATCTGGTGCGACGGCAGCGCTCCTAGCGGCAGTGGCACGAAGCTCGGGAGACCCTACACTAGGAATTGATGTTGGGAGCGCGAAGATAAACTCTGAGACCATGATATTGCGTCGATGGCGGTGGAGGAAGCACGATTTGCTAGGCAGGAGTTCACTGCAAAATGATGTAGCAGGGGGCTGACATGGTGGTGAGAGGAGGCAATGTGGCGCTGCGGCGTCTTGACTGGGAGCTGGCGACGCTAGACAGATGGTTGTAGTCCTTTTTTCGGCAATTGTTTCTCAATAAATTGCACAACACAGCTGCAGAGCAGTTGAAGCTGTAGAAGATGATTGCAATAGCTGGAACGGTACAGGCAACACACAAGGCTTGTTGATGTGGGCTTGGGTGGTGGTGGTGGGTGCAGGTTTCCACGTGGCGCGAGATTCAAAAATGGCTGGTGCGGGAATCTTCCTTTCTCCTCACTGATGAATTACCATTCTCACAAGAAAATGTTGACCCTTACTTCTGAGACGTTGACCTGGAGTAGTGGTTGATGGCAGGACCCCGATCAGGCACAATATTTGATGCGTGGCTGGCAGGATGGCGGTGGTGGCGACTGGAACATGTGGCGATGTGGGTACTTGAATTTTCGTTTCCAGAAAAATAATTCTGGATTCCACTGCTGCGACCAGTATTCGTTGTCTTGTTGGGTTGAATGTTATACACAGTAGGCACTTCTGTAGTTTTATTGATTAAGACAGCAAGGTGTATAACTGGCCAGCCGAGGTCCTAACCTACTCTGGGTCTGTGAGAGAACTGAGCCTGCTGCAAGCACGGCTGGTGCTCCTCTGTCTGGCGTGACGTCAGAGGCCTACTCGCCTGTGATTGGTTATGTCTCAACCGCCATATAATTTGAGTATAACATACCACCTGCTAGGTATACAACCTACTGTGTATACCACCTGCTGGGTATACCACCTGCTAGGTATACCATCTGCTAGGTATACCAACTGCTGGGTTTACCACCTGCTAGGTATAACACCTGCTGGGTATACCACCTGCAAGGTATAACACCTGCTGGGTATACCACCTGCTAGGTATACCACCTGCTAGGTATATCAGCTGCTGGGTATACCAGCTGCTGGGCATACCACCTGCTGGGTATACCGCCTGCTGGTTATACAACCTGCTGGGTATACAACCTGCTGTGTATACAACCTGCTGCGTATTCAACCTGCTGGGTATACCACCTGCTGGGTATACAACCTGCTGGGTATACCAGTTGCTGGGTATACTACCTGCTTGGTATACCACCTGCTGGGTATACTACTTGCTGGGTATACCACCTGCTGGGTATACTACCTGCTGGATATACCACATGCTGGATACACCACCTGCTGGGTATACTACCTGCTGGATATACCACCTGCTGGATATACCACCTGCTGGGTATACAACCTGCTGGATATACCACCTGCTGGCTATACCACCGTCTGGATATGCCACCTGCAGGGTATACCATTGGCTGAGAATACCAGCTGCTGGGTATACCACCTGATGAGTATACTACCTGCAGGGTATACCACCTGCTGGGTATACTACCTGTTGGATATACCACCTGCTGGGTATACTACCTGCTGGGTATACAACCTGCTGGATATACCACCTGCTGGGTATACTACCTGCTGTGTATACAACCTGTTGGGTATTCAACCTGCTGAGTATACTGTCTGCAGGGTATACCACCTTCTGGGTACACTACCAGCTGTATATAATACCTGCTAGATATACCATCGGCTGGGTATACTATCTGATGGGTATGCCATCTGCTTTGTATACTATCTGCTAGGTATACTACCTGATGGGTATACTACCTGCTGGGTATATTACCTGCTAGGTATACTACCTGCTGGGTATACTATCTTCAGGGTATACTACCTGCTGGGTATATTTCACGATGGGTATAACATCTGCTGGGTATAATACCTGCTTTGTATACTATGTGCTAGGTATACCATATAATAGTTGCAAGTTATCATGGTGAGCAAAAATATTTGCAAGTTATCCTAGTGAGCAAGATGAACTCTAAATATCGCAGTGAGCAATAGGGGCTCAGATTATCACGGTGAGCAATAAGGGCTCAGATTATCACGGCGAGCAATAAGGGCTCGAATTTTTCCGGTGAGTAATAATATGCTCGTATGATGGTGAGCAACAAGGAGCTCATATGATGAGCATCAGAGGGTTCGTATGATGATGGAGAGCAACAAGGGGCTCATATGATGAGCAACAAGGGACTCGATGATAATGGTTAGTGACAATGTGCTCGAATTAGCGTGAGGAGCAATAAGGCGTTCAATTAGCGTGGGGAGCAATAAGCGTTCAATTATCGTGGTGAGCATTAGACATTTGATTTATCGTGGGGGAGCAATAATGGGCTCGAATTATCATGACGAACAATAATGCGCTTGAATTACCCTAGGGAACAATAATACGCTCAAATGATGATGGCGAGCAATAATATGCTCGAGTGATCATCATGAGCAATAGGCCCAAATGATCATGTTGAGCAACAATGTGCTCGAATTAGCGTGGGGAGCAATAAGGCGTTCATATATCATGGTGAGCATTAGGCGTTTGAATTATTGTGGGGAGTAATAATAGGCTCAAATTATCACGGCAAACAATAATGTGCTCAAATTATCATGTTAATTCACAGGTGAGCAGTTGATTCTACTCGTTTGTTTAGGTTAAATAATTGCAGGATCCTTCTTGAGGGATAACTAAGCACAGAATCAATTGAAGATTTATGGGTGAGCAGTAAGCCTACTCGTATTAAGCATGTTAAGTCACAATTCTTAAAATTTAATAATAATTCATTAAATGATGGGAAACCTAAGGTTGCTGGAAAAAATTAATGTTGTTACTACAAACAATCTTGCTTGGAAAATAATTTGTAATGGACTATCCCAACTTATACGTTTCACGGTTTAATAGTTCTGTTATATGTTCACTTACAAATTTGCAAGTTTGCAATCTTGCTCGTGCTGCGCTTCTACAAAAACGTTCCTAAGTTTGCTTAAGAGCAGAAGCGAAAAGAAAACAGCTCAGTCAAAACTAATGCAGGTAGATCACTAGAATCCTAGTGCAGAAAACTTTGAATAAATATAGTTGTCTGGTTAAGACTGATATAAGGTTTTCTTGGGAGACCTTAAGTGCTAGATTATTTTGGGCCTTGGACTGGACTTTGGTCCTGGTGAATTTGCAGGTATAGAAGTTTCTTGATGACTTCATGGAACTGCTAGATTCATTGGGTGCTAGAATCTCTAGTTTAATTTTATTAATTTACATGGGGAGACTGAGTGTGGTCAATTATTATTGTCGAAAATAATTCTGGGTCTACAGTGGAGTCAGAGACTTGGTCGCTGTGACATGCACCTGTTTAGGCTGCAGACCACTGATTTTCCACTGAGATTCATAGAAACATCTCGGCGAATATTAATTGTACCAGACTCAATCTGGGTTTATTACTCAGCTGGATTTCTCCTTTAGGCTTGTTGCTGGAGAATTAATTTACTGCTGATTATTTTTTATTAATATTGTTGTTATCAGGCATAGGCTTGTTCGGGTTTAAAAGTTTACCTGTAAGTAGGTAGCCACCTTCAGATTTGAGCAGATTCATGCTCTGTTTTTTAACATGACCATTAATAAACTGGTAGTAGTAGTCTGCTCCTGCTAGTAGATTTACATTGTTAAGGCGGTCAGACATTAGCTGGTTGTCAGCCAATTTAATTTCATTTTCCTGCTGGAATTTGGCTGTGTACCCTAGACCCTAAATATTTAGGTCAAATGGGATTTGATCTACAACTATGGCCTCAATAGACCTGACATAACCACCTAGGCGTACGAGCGGTTGTACTAATGAGTATTCTTGGGGTTCTCTATTTATCATGAACCCTGACAGGTTTAATTTTACCTGTATGATTGGTTTTGATTTAAATGCCTCTGCCGCTTTCTGGGTAATGAAGGCTTTCTGGGACCCTTGATCGAATAGGCCTCGAATGAAAATCTTGGCCTCTTTATTCTTTACTTGAAGTTGGGCAGTGGACACTATTGCATCAACTTTAGATGCTGGTGATATTGCGCTGTAAATTTCTCGTACCTTACAGCACTGTACTTGTGTAGATTCTCTACCTCCTACCCAAGAGTTGGAATAATTTGATTTGACAAATTTGCACAATGCAGCATGATGTTTGCCCCTTCTACATCTATTGCAGGTGTTCAGTGGGGTTTCACAGCTGTTAGTATTATGTGGTTTGAGACACCTAGTACATTTGTGTAACTGTTGGAGTCGTCTGACTCTGGTATCTTTATTAGGATAATTTGTACAGAGAATCTTTTTGATGACAAAACAAACATAACCCCCCAGCTTACAGCATGTTTAATATTCACTGGTTTAGGTGAAACATTGTCTACAGGTTTTGAAGGTTTTGTTGCTTGCATGTGTTTATTAGTTTGTCTCTTGTGAGTACTTGTTGTATTCTTGGGAGTAATTATTGGGTTCTTGGGAGCACTTATTAGACTCTTAGGTCTCACTGATAAATCAGTATTTGACCTGTTGGTTTTACATTGATTATTAGTACCCTTGTTACCTAATGACTGCGTCACTTTAGAAGTTTCAATTAAGGAACTTGATGTGGGTACAGTTTCTGTGGATTCAGAATAAGCATTGAGTGCCTGTTTTGCTTGTTTATTATTTACTATATTAAACAAACTTGTTAATATATCCTGCATTGACAGGACATGTCCATTCTGGTATGAATATAATTAATTTAGCACCTAGCTAGACATGTTTTCTCTGGATTATAATTTCAGTCATTCAATCAGCAGTAGGTTGATCCACTTCTCTGCTGAAGGATCATAACAGTGACTCGAGCTGTAAATTAAAGTCTTGTAAGGAGTCAACTGATTGATCTGGTTGAGATCAGTCCAGTTGCTGGTGCACGAGATTTATGATAATCTTCTCATTGTCACCACTTGTTGGAACTGGATGGCTTGATTAATGCTAATAGGTTCAGCATCACCTCTATGAGGCTAGTTTAAGTGATTAAGACCATCACTAATTTTGCTTAGCCTCAGCTTTAATTTCAGCTTCAGCTTTTACTTCAGGTTCAGCTTTTAATCCAACTTCAACTGCTGTTGCAGCTACAGCTGCATCTTCATCTTCTGTTTTAGCTTCACTGTCTGTTGCAGGTTCATCTTCAATTGCAGCTTCACTTGTTTCTCTGGGGTTCATTTGGGAGGCTTATTAATTTAGTAGCATCATGTATTGAATTTACAGAATCCATAGAGTATATGGATGAGTTTTCTGAAAATGGTTCTGATTCTGTTAATGTACTATTACGTGAAGTTGTATTATATGAGACTGTAGAAACTGAAGGTTTAACTACAATTATGGATCCAGTGTAAAGATCTAATTTTATTAGAGGAATATCCTCATCTTGAGGTAGCTCATTTATTTTATCTGAAGAGCTGGGTGCTTGCTTTGGTATAGGTAAACTTTGAAGGTGTTCCAACCCAGTAGAAACATTTTGTGTTGCAAGCACTTTGTAATAATGATCTAACTTGGGCTGAATTTTGTCTTCATATTTGGCAAGGTCAGATTCAATCAAATATATTTGATCTAGGTCAGTATTACCGGCAAGAAGTATATGTCTATAAGACTCAATTATTCCCTTTACTAGGTCAAATTTTTGGCTAGCCACCTTTGTGGATATTCCTAACCAGATGATGTGAACTGGATCTGTTTCTAACCAGTTATCACATTTGTTGAGCAGCCTTGTCAAGTGAGCTTGAAGGTCTTTCAAGATTCTTCCAGTTTTTTTCTGGTGTAGCCATGTTGGCTGAGGGTGTGAGATTTTTTTCTACGCCTACCTCCCTTAAGAGGTGGACTACAAGTTTAAAGGCTGCTCACGGCAGTTAAGCATGAGTCCAGTAGAAAAAGGAAAAGCGGGAGAAAACCGCCAGGTTTCCACCACTAGGGTGAAAACCTGTCCACATAGGCCGCTGGTTCGTCCTAGTTAAACAGGACGTTAAAACTAGTAAAGGGTAACCGACGGGTTTTCACAATCAAATATTTATATTTGATGTGGCGCTATGAATTCGAATTCGAATTCCCAAGAACAGCCGTCATATCAAAAGATCACATCAACATTCAATCGTATAAAGCAGAACATGGGTGGAAAAGAATGGTTGAAGGGTTGACATCAAAGACCGTTTTCTATAAAATAAACAATTTATTAATAACAAGAGACTAAACTACTACATTACCGAGTTTACACTACGTTAATGTCCATCCAGTGGCACTATAACAAACAGCTAAATAGCAACCCTTGCTGTGAGGCTGCATACTGAACTAACCTGAACACAGGTGTGCCCACTGACGACGCAATATTGCAAATCAAAAAAATATCACAGACTAAGTTACACTACAGAGTGACTCGTTACGTTAATGTCCATCCAGTGGCAATTACAACACAGCTATTCAACAGCCCCTCGAGAAATGACAGCAGTCTCCATCTTGCTGACACTTCGGGCTGACCAGTGAACTAACTGAACAATGATGGATGCCCACTGATGACACAAGCTTGCAATCAATATTGTCACGGCTTCACGGTAACAGATACTATAATCACAATCTTTAGGGCCCTCCAACCATAACAGGAATGACCCCCGTAACTTGGCGGGTAGACCAACAGTGACTGCCCCTATCACAACCTAATGTGAACACTCTTTGCAACTCCCTGCAAGGAGTTGCACTGTAACCAGTAAACAAAGCCAGGCAAGGTGAGATTCTGAGACACAGCTCTAGCAATCCCTAAGTTACTTTACTCTCGTCACCAGACGATAAACAAAAGAAATTGCCTTAATCAATTACAAAATTGATTATGTGATTAATTACGTTAATTGACTGATCACAGCAGTCAGCAACAAAGTGCTACGTTAATCACAAACAATTGTCTTTCTTAGACAACAACATGATAATACTCTACGTTAATCATTACCACTTGTTTCCTTTAACACAAGTCAACTTGTTAGCAATAACTCAAAGTCTCTCTTGTATTACATCACACTTGACTCCTTGCAAATATTCAGTGAGTAATTCTTAATTAAAGTCAAACGGACCACTAATTACAGCCCAATTGAGTTATGTTAACTAAGCCTACCCTAAATTGGTAGCTTCTCAACAGTCTATGTCAAACTTTACTTTAATGACTGTTAATTACCCTAATTAACCCCGAGCAATTAATTAACTGTCACCAGGACCGATAATTAATCAACATAAATACGTCTCACTCCGCACTGCCTAAGCAGGTCTCATCAAACACTGTGAATTCACGGGAGAGGAGTTAATTACTCCCCTAATTAACATGAGTGCATCTTAATCCACTGTCATCAGACACGATATGATCAATATAACAATTTATGCTAGCTCCATGACCTCGCTTTACCGAGTCATCTGAGTCCTCAAGACTCCAGACGTTAATTCCTCCACTAATTATCATAAGTCACTAATTGCTCTACCCCAGAAAGGTAATTAGTCTCGAGCAAATTACGTTAACACAAATACTGACAGACTCTGACAGATCCTCTCCCACTACGTGAATTCATGATGAGAATGCTAATCACATAATTAGCTAGAGTGGTCAATTAGTTGTCACACGAACAATTAATTGCACTGGAAACGTATCTCAACAAGCTCAACACTGCTCTCCTTAACAGCTCTCACTCACTCAACAATAAGTGTGCACCCCTTATCCAGTTAATTACCCTATAATTAACTTGCTGAATCTTTAAGTCCTCAACACAACTTAAAAAAACAAAGAAACCCCAGTGTTACATAGGTCACACTTACAATGGCATGCATAACAACATAAATGCACAGCCCACATAAGGTTGCGGCTACTGCAACTCGTTAATTGCTGTACCCATACAGTAATGATACACAGTTAGGCACAACAAGAGTATACTAATATTACTGCCCCCCTTATCTTGCAACCGTTGCAAGGGACTACTGTGAGCAATCACAACTACTTTAGTAAGGCAATTTACGTTAATATAAAATACCGTCGTTACGCGGACAGCTGGCGCTAATTCTCTTAATTAAGCAATTAACAAATAAATTGCCTGCTCTCATTAAGTACTGTGAATTCCCCTGAATATCAAAGGGGTCCCTTAAAGCCTCAACACAGTTCCTAGGGCAGTAATATTGTATACCTGATAACAACACTGCACAAACCTACAGCATAATAATGCCGTCAGCATACCCCACATGCTAATGACATCATTAGGCAATCAGACAGCAATCTCTCTACTGACTCACCACACAACACAGTACATACAAAAACATGCAAATGAACACATGGAAATGGGATTCACATAATCAATGAAAATTTTATCACCAGAAAAATGTATCCATAACTACACAGACCTCAGGGTATCCACTGACATCCCTGCAACACTGGCCTGCCTATCTCTGCAATGATATAATTAACATGTGGCACTATGGCATTAATCGAGTCTGAACGATTATATAGAATCGACAGACTGGATCACTTATATGATAAATCTCTACACTGACTGGTTACATACTCGAGTCAGTCTACACCAGGGGTGGGCAACCTTTTTGAGAGTGCGTGCCAAAATCAGCCAAGACTCTGACACAAACTTTTTCGACGTGCCAACCATTTTTTTAGAACATATTTGGTATCTCTTAAGAACTTTTTAAACAAAAAAATAATAAATTACCTCAGTGCAGTAAAACATAGTATAAAAAAAACGAGATTTTTTTTTTATTTAACCTTCAGAAGTACATTTGAACAGCCTTTAAGCTTTTGTGACTTTAATAGAATACAACAGATAAAAAACTTGTTGACTCCTTTTATATACTGTCAGTGAGACTTCTGCTGCTGCATAACTGATGACCGAGATTTTACATCGGGTTTATATTTAGTAACATTGAGAGATATGCATGCAGCGCTAGTTTCATCTGTCATGCTACTCCTGTTACGAGACTTAGCAAAGTTCATAATTGAGAACAAAGATTCGCAAGCATATGTAGACGAAAACATGGTTAACAATGCTGTTGCAAGGTTTTTTAAACAGACATAATTTTCTGGAATAGTATTCCAAGTCCTTAATACTTCGTTTTCCGCATTTCTCTTTGTTACTTTCATCTCTAATCTCTCTCTTTCAATATTTTCCAAGTCAACTCTAAGGTCAACAAATTTCTGCTTCCAAATTGAGCTACTCTGAAATTCAATCAACTGCATCTCAAAATCATCCATATCTATCCATGAAAACATTTGCAAGTTTAGTTCATCCATTTTGATGCTGTCTGGAAACTTGATGAACTTTACTGTGTCTTCCAGTTCTCTGAATTTGGCAAATCTTGTAGAGAACTGCCAAACTGTTGACTCGATAATGTTTACAAACAGCTTTTGAAGACATTTGTGGTCTGTTCTGTCATCTTTTAGATCACTGATGTACCTCTTTAGGTTTGGAAAGTATCTACCTCTTTAGGTTTGGAAAGTATCTCAATCTCTCATTATCTATATCCCTCTTAAGAACTTTAAGCTTCATTTCAAAAGCTTTTATGTAACAAAACATAACATCAAGTGTCTTACCAGAGCCCTGTAACATAATATTCAATTCATTTAAATATTCACAAAAATTTGCAAAAAACATCAGTTTACAAACCCACACGATGTCAGAAAATTCATGGTATGACACTTGTTGGTCGTTTAAATAGAGCTTTATCTCATCTAAGCATTCAATAAGTCGTTTCAGAACCAAGCCTCTGCTAAGCCAACGAACACAAATTCATCAACACAAATAGAAAAAAACTTGCATGAAGACAAATCTTTTGTCAATTGTTCAGCTGTATTTCTTTCCAACTTAAGTATCCTATTTTTAACTGTTTTCCTACTCACAGGCAAATCTTTAATGCGCTGAATAATCTTTTTCTTTTCTGAAAAGTTGTCAAAAAGAAAAGGTGCACATTCTAGCCAAGCTTCTTTAATATACTCCCCATCACAGAGAGGCTTTCCGTGTTGGGCAATAACTTTTGAAACTTCAAAACTAGCAGCAACTAAGTTGGAACTGGGCCTACCTGAAATATAATTCATAAAAGTTTCAGCTTGTGTTTTTGTCTTGCTCAGTTCACGAGAAATTAATTCTCTTTGTTCCTCCTCAGTTTTATTGCTTAAGTTCTTATGAACATTTTCAAAATGTCTCTTTACAGAAGAAGTTCTGTAAAGTTCTACAAACAACTGTGTCAGAACAGAAAATGCATAAAGCTATATTATCCTTCTTAATCATGCCAAACTTTTCAGTCCAGTATTCCTTAAATTCTCTAATATCCTCTTCATTTGACTGACATCGTTTCTTAGCTGGTGGTGGTGACATTCTGTACAATCTGTAAAGGGCATGAAATTAAAATAAGTAATATATTGATATGCATGGAAGAGAAGGAAGACCAAAAGTAAGTCAAAATAGTATATGATGAGTAACTCCAATGAATAGCAATGATAACGGATTGTGTTGTCGTTGTGAAGTGCAGTGACGAGAAATGAATTAGCCTACTTCTACTGAAATGCGAGTATTTAAAGAATTATTTATTTCCTGTTAATATTATAGCACACACAAACTTTGTAGTAAAGTATACGTACGTTTATTCTAATACCAATCAATAAGTTTAATAAGCCAATGTTTGAGGTAAGCGTGACGAGACAATGAACATAATAAAAATCTTCAGAGGATTTTTTTTTCTTCTATGAAAATTCGAGGGTTTTCTTTATTTTACATAATTCCAGAAACAACACCAGCAGCCGCTTATCACAAAGACACTACTTCCTAGGCATTGAGTACTTATGCCAAGAGTTTATAAGACTTCACTTGGTTCGATGGACAAAACCCGTTTTTGTGTGTTTGTGTGGTGTGTTGTGGCGAAACATCGTTGAGTCGATGACATCTTGCTTATGTCAGCTCTGTTCTTAGGGAGCAGGCGAGCGAGTACGTGTGAATTTATGGATTAAGACTATTCTTACAATGACATTGAGTTTCACAAAGTTATTGATTTATAAGGGGAATAATTTTCCCCTGGAGATGAAGTACTGACCGTCTTCTCGGGGAGGAGGCAAGTGAGCAACTGTGAGAAACACTACGAAGCAAGACTGCGAGAGAGAGTTACGAGTCTGAGATCGTCTGAACATGTGTTCATTACGGGGACTTCATGGGGGTGGGGGACTGTTGATTTCACTGGTTATATTACGGCCGTCAATGGAGAGAAGGGGAGAGGATAAGAATTCTTATCTTTCTTTAGCTTTCGAAGGTGAAGATGCTTTAGATTTAGATAGTAAAGTGAGTTTAATTAATATGCGTCAAACTGAAGTCGGGCGGCATTCAAACACATGAGGTTTAGGGGGGGGGGAGATGTTGTGGGGGTTTAAATTCAAAGTTTACGAAATTAATTTTTAAAGGTGGGCAGGCATGGCGTATTTTGCCTTCACAGATATGATTGTCAGTGTACACTATGGTCATGGGTGCAGCCTTTAGGTTAGAAAGGCTTATTACATAAAATATGAGCCAAAGTAAATAGAGGGGAATCATCATACATCGGCATGATCGATGACGTAAAAAAAGAAGGTAACTATGGCAACAAGATCAACTTCTTTTTCTTGAGACCTCTTTAGCTTCGTAGAGCTTAAACCTCTTCACCACCAGGACGTACATATACTGTCATGGCATGTAAGCTTATACCCCAAGGAAAGTAGTTTTTTTTTGTCTGTGCTTAGGGTAACATGTGCTTGCATCTGTGCTTAGGGTAACCTATGCTCTTGCGTGCCAGAGACAAGTCATCGGCGTGCCAAGTTTGGCATGCGTGCCAGAGGTTGCCCACCCCTGGTCTACACACATTATATATAACTATATATATAACTACTTGTGTGGTACCGTGTACAACATCCATCTCCAGGAACCTCCCAACCAGTCACCTGGACGTCAGTACAGACAGCTGTCTCTCAGCTGCTTCCCTAGCCTGGCAGGGCTATGGGACAACACAGCTTTTACCAGAATTTCCACTAGTCCTGAGACACTGGTACACTATGATTATTGTATTCACGTTTACTCATATCCTCAACAATCATTTCATTTTCCCGGTCACTACCTCACTGGCTGTAGAACGCCTAGCTCGCTCCTCGTGCGTCGACTAGGTGTGGCCCTAGGATGTCCAGAGAAAGTGGCCAAAGCATGTGGCCACTGCGTGGCCCTAAGGGGGGGAGGTGGCCACGAGTAGTGCGGGACGTCACAGCGCCCCACCCGGGCTGTGCTGGCGTGCGGGGGTGGCGCTGGGGTGGCGCGGGGGTGGCCTGGGGTGGCCGGCACGCGGGTGGCCTAGGGGTTGGCCGGCGCATGGGTGGTGCGCACATGAGACTTGCCTCAGGCTGGCTGGCTGGCGCCTACAGGCATACACACGTGGATGGGGGATCACCTACAACCCCACCATACCAGAGCATGCCTCACTCGTACACTGGGGTGACAATGGCCCGTGGCATCACCACATGGCAGACCAAACAAGGTGGAATTTAAAGTCCAACAGGGGCCTGTAATATCACCAAAATTACACTGCCCATATTCCACCAATTGTCCATTAACACTCGACAGGATACTCGGACCCGATGTGATCAATCTGATACACCATGAGGCCTGACAGCTGCCTCATGGTGAACACTGTAAACTGTCTCTTAGCTTGTTACTGTTCCTTCCGTACTCATTGGCCCCAATTTCACGCAAATTTGGCCTTGACACAACCCAGGATGGCAGGAGTGCCCTGCACAACGAGTAATCAGGATGACACAGCGATTAATGGGGTTGGAGGTGGCAGGCTGCCACCTCCACACAAAGTCACCTTCTCAGCTTGCCGCCCAGCTCAAACTGACGATTTGGCGGGCTAGGAAAACTCAAATGCCCATCTCTCCCCCCCTACCTTGTCTTGACCAATCAGCACAAAGCCGACACAACTCAAGGTGCCTCTACCAAAAACAGCTGTTCGCACCAAAACTCAGCTAGGGGCGAGGATGCCGCCACCAATCACATGCGCCCCTCACCCTGTGGCGTCCTGTGACGTCCCAAGAAGGGGGAGGCCTAAAGACCGTGGCGCAATGTCTCACATAGTGGGGGGGGGGCGACGTTCACCCCACTGTCCCCCTACCTCTAAAAATCCGTTGAGACAAATATCCTCTCATACCACTTCACTCTCAACTCTCATCCCATTTCACAGAAACAGGAAAAACTCTGTAACTCTCTCTGCAGTGCAATCACAGACTTCTAATTAGTCTTAAATGATAGTCCATAACACGAGCTTTCATCCAACACCCCATAAGTGTATGTTAGTTTGAAAACTTCTTGTCTAGAGTCCCTAGAGCGATTAGCCTAATCTAGAAAACTAGGAAAACTAGCTGAGGGAATCTTCATTCTTTCACAATGCGTTTCAGGCATATAGGTCTTATATAGCTATTTATTGACAGCTATGGTACTTTCTCGCATATGTAGAGCAGGTATGGTTATTATTAGCCTAATATTTAATTTCTTGGTTAAGCTGTTTTTTAATTATACCTCGTTAGACATTAGCTAACCTACCTAACAGGATTAGCTAAGATCTGAGTGATACTTGAGTGCCACTATGGTAGTATGTCCAGTTAGCTCTTAAATTATCACCATTAGTTGGTATAGTGACACTTTAGTAGCAATCAAAAGGTACACGAAATAATGGGAAATTACACAATTAATACGAATAGGTCCCACCCTGCTCGGATCAGCACAATGTAAAATAATATATATACACCAGTACTGTCTAGCACAGGTCTAGTTAAATTTTATCCTACCTAGGAAAATAGCTAAATAGTTTAAGCTGGATTTGTACATCCCTGAGTACAATTAGTCTAAAATCCTACCTCTTTAGGTTGTCATCAATACACAAATGGTGCAATAATGTGAATATAATTGTTCTGTGTTTTTGGGAGTTTTGTGTAATTTGATATATAGTATATATATACACTTGTAGGAAATACGTGTATAAGAAATTTAATTAACACAAGGTTATTAATTGTTGTGTGGCAGGTATTTTACTGCTGTATATAATATCCTAACACCTGACAATACTTTCTAAAGAGTATAATGTTGTCAGGGTTAGTAAATGGTTAATTGAATATAATTAATTATATAGGACCAGTAATTTGGGTTAATATACTGTATCCGTAAAATGTATGGGTTTTAATATTAATTATGGTTTATCCGGTCCGAAGTTGACCAAAATGGGTGTGCGAATATATGGCTCTAGAATATTAATAATAATAATGATTTTTATAATATCGAAGGACCACTCCCTTTATGGGAGTAATGAATATATTAATTGTAATGAATTAGAGAACCAGTGATCTATGAATCTCGAAAATAATTAAAAATATAATGCGAGAGCATTAAGTGAACTGTAGAATAATAATTAAATTATAGAGCCAAATCCCTCCACATTCTTTGGGGGTGTTGAAATAGTAGAAAGAAACTAATCCGTCACTTGCAAAATAAATAGATGCTAATATGCATCAAATTGAGTTTTTGGCCATTGAGTTTTCAAGAATAATTACATGGAAAAAATATAAATGGTTAGTAAATATATGATCTTATATTGAAGATCAATAATTAATTAAATGTTAATAATCTATTACATAAGAAATGAACAGCAGCTTAGGTGTATTTGAAAAATTGATGTACGCTTCAGGACAGTCACGTCAAGAATACTCTTCCAAACAGGCTGTCTTAGACCACGCGTTAAGGTGGAGGGTATCTCCCGCCTTGTCGCTATGGCACAAGCTGAAATACGGTCAAAACTGTAAGATATGCCTAAACTAATTTAGATTCACACCTATTTCTGAATAAGAATGAGAACACGATCTAGCATGGGACTCACCTTTTGTTATTTTGATTCCATATATATTGACGTATTAATATTGAAGACGAGCAACCTACAAGTTTGATAATCTGTGGACACAATTTACCAAATGTTAGTAGCACTTATCGTAATTATGCTCGCCGAGACGAGTGCCTGATAGATCAGGAGTTCATTCCAGCACTCCGACATCCTCTGATGCATGGATGACGCAAATACGGGCTGGTGAAATACGCGAGCTCCTAGACACAGCTTGTTGCCAGAAAATATGGCTGCCGTCGCTCTCCTCCTTCCATCTCGGGCACGTGCAATAGCTCCCAGTGGGGGCTTCGAGCCTAAACTACGTTATTCATTTAATTTTAGGTATGGGAGGAAGTGGATATGACGAACATTTACGTCAGAAATAAATTTATTATGTTGCTGTATATTTTCTCGTAATTCAAGTGAATTAATTTAGACTGCGCTAAATAAACGAGAAAGATTTAGAGGGGAAATTATTTTACATTACAGTATTATTCACTGGAACAGCTAATATAGCTGGATAAATGAATTACAGTAAACGGTAATATACTAATTAAAGTAAACTCATTAATAAACGATTATCCTTAATAAACGAAAGTAATTAACTGGACTCTATTTGATCCACAGATATGTTTAAAATATTCCCTGAGGCGGACTTTCTGGTGCCACGTTGACATAAATAGTAGAAAATTTTGGCGTGGTTATTACGCAGTAGGGAATATATTAATATTATTACACTTCTAGTAGGAAGTATTTCTAAATATAATTGTTAGTAAAAGAATTTTTATTAAAGTATTAAATATTAAGAAATAAGCATTGTATATTTCCAACACCACCTGCTGGGTATTGCCGCAGTACCTGCACGCGTCACTCTCTTGACTCACTGATGAAAGTTTTGTCTCTCTAACGATAGCTTCTGACCTCCTAATGACAGTTCCTGATCCACTGATGAAAAATTCTGACAGATTGACAATATTGTCTGTTACGGACCCGAATCCAGCGTCCGAGCCCGGAGTAGTGACGACCACGCCATCTGTGGGTCGGCTCCCGAAACCCCCTCCAAATGGACGACGACACCTGGTGAGGACGAGGTGTACTGGCCACAAGGGCTAGTTTCCAGTCCTGATTAGCTCGTAACACAGCCGCCGCTGACCTCTGGTGAGGTGGAGCTTATACAGCAACGCCATCTATGGAATGGATACGTCGGGCGTTTGTGTCTAAGCCTGTAAGTGAGGTGCTTTAGTGTGTCCCTGTTACTGACGACGTGTCTGCTTACAGAGTCGACCTGGGACTGCTGTAATGGAAGTTGAGTCAGTCTACCCAAGGCAGTCGTCTCGTCTCCAAGTGTTTGCTGCAGCAGCTGTGAGTCGCCCCCGGATGAACACTGTGGTGTTGACCTGCCTGTGAAGTGGCAGTTGAGGGATTGCCATATCCGGGACTGACTGGTGGAGACGCTTAACCACTGGGGAGTTGTGGCAAGGAGAGTGATCTGTGGTGTCACACGAGGCTCCTGACTAGGGTTTCGCTACCTTAATATCGATCGTGGAGTGGCCTAACCAGCGTCGCTGATTTGGAACCTGCCAGCTATCTGCTGGACTTGTGGTTGACGGCCTCCACGACGGTGCCCCCAGTGGAACTGTGCTTTGGCTGGCCTGTGGCCGGGGTAGACTCAAGATTCTCGAAGGATTCGTCGTGAGGCCACAAGAGCACCAGGAGCTTGGCATCGTGAGCACCGTGAAGATCCAGAGTCTTCAGAAGAAGACAACAGTGTATATAATAGTGTTTATACCCCCCCCCCCCTCTTCTTATATATATTTATTGGTGACGGTAATTATATTATTAAGTTTTTGCCTTTATTTCCCTTCCCCTTTTATTTTACTTGCGTTACGGATCACATCCCTTGAAAGCCACTACTAGCTTGGCGCCGAATACCCTTACTCTACTAACATCAGAGTAAGAACCCGGTTGCGACCCGAGAGGGCCGTAACATTGTCTGACCAAATGACGCGTGATCTTTACACACTACTGCACCCATCCCGCTGATGACAGCTTCTGTCCCAATGGCAACAGCTGCTACTACATGTGATGTTCATCGGTCCCTTGTTTCATCTTTCTTTCATGTATGTGATATTGATCTTGTCTTTCCTTGTATCTCGCTTCATTAATGTGGTTGCCAACCCCCTGGTCTTTCAGCAGCTATATGCAGAGTTGGAGAACTTTTATTCCACGCTGGCTCTGCATTATTGCATTATGCAGAATATATCCTCACCCTCTTTTAAAATATATATATATATATATATATATATATATATATATATATATATATATATATATATATATATATATATATATATATATATATATATATATATATATATATATATAATAATAGTATATTTTGGTAGCAGTCTTTCCTGTAGACATATATTATTAAATATGACCGAAAAAGTAAGATTAATAATTCTAACACGAATTTTCTCGATCTTTCGTACGTTTCTTTTCACTGTTGGTGGTATTTCATACCAGAAAACATTCTGAGGAAACTAATCCAAGCTTGTACTAAAGAGGCACCCTTCTTGAGCCCGGATGGGCACATGTATAAGCAAGTAGATGGGGTCGCCATGGGTTCCCCCCTAGGTGTCCTGTTTGCAAACTTCTACATGGGTACCATCGAGCAAAAAGTCTTAGTCGAAATGAACTTGAAACCGGCCATATACTGCAGGTATGTTGACGACATTTTTACACAGGTACCTGATGTCAGACATCTGCAGGAGCTGAAGGAGGCATTTGAGCAGAGTTCCGTGCTGCGTTTCACTTACGAGATGGAAAAGGATGGGAAGCTGCCCTTTCTAGATGTAACAGTCATGGAAAAGAGCGGAGGTTTCCACACTGCAGTCTACACTAAGGAAACGAACATAGGAATGTGCCTAAATGCCAACAGCAACTGCCCAGACAGGTACAAGAGGAGTGTTGTTAACGCTTATGTCGACCGTGCTCTCAGCCACAGCTCAGAATGGAAGCAAGTCGACGAAGAACTCTGTAGGGTAAAGCAGGTCCTAGTCAACAACGGCTTCTCCAATGGTTTCGTCGAAGACATCATAAGAAGGAAAGTGAAACGCCAAGCAACCTCTGAAGAGACAACCAACACAACACCTATACCCCCTATTAGACTATTTTACAGGAACTTCTTTTCCACAGCTCATAAAACGGAGGAAAGGGTCCTGAAAGATATTGTTAATAGAAACGTTATCCCTACAGACAAAAATCAGAGGATACAACTGACGATTTACTATAAAACCAGAAAAACGGCCAGCCTACTCATGAGAAACTCTCCAGACACAAAACAGAACGCTTTAAAAGAGACCAACATCGTCTATGCCTTCAAATGCCCTCTTGGGGACTGTAAGCTCCAAAAAACCCAGTATATAGTATTATAGTCTGTGGGTTGGTTAGTGTTGTCGTCGTTGATCCTTCTCTATGGACAACCCAACCCACAACTCGGTAGAGTGCTTATACTAGATCACCCTTGGCGCTTCTGGCTCTTGGAGAGGGGCTCAGCGTCACACGTTTAGGGGATGCGGCTCCAACACTTAGCCTCGTTGTCACGTGCACACACCTACTCGAGCCGCTGTGACTCCCCACTCTCTCCTTATGAGATATGATCTCAATCCCCAATGATTTACTAGTATTACCTTCTACCCTGTCCACAGCAGTGGTTCTTGGTTCTTTCTCTCTCTCTCTCCTTCTTTACTACCTCCTGGGAAGCCTCACTGGGACAAGGGCAAACACCAGCAAATTGGGATTCATTTACTGGACAAAGCACATACACGATACATACACACATATAATAATAATGAATCCTATACTCTATAATATTACAATCAGGTTGCACTCCAACACCATCAGAACTCTATCATCAGCTTATCAAGTGGTATCCTATCTCCTGGTTCGCCACCTGATACTATCAACCTCCTCAAGTTGATCAAGTCTACATACACTGTTGCACCATCAGCAAGAGAATATATATATGTATCTATAAACGTGTACAAAGAAAATCAGCATGTGAATGTAATGACATATATCAGTATAAATGTTCCTTGATACGCAACAATAATCAATCGATCACTCTATCAGTCCTAGAACACATACATCTGTAGGTAATCCAGCCTACGACTGTAACTCTAAACTTCAGTATAAAACACTCCTTGACATAAGAATGCAAACAGTTACTCACCTCTCACTGCGTCTTGCACGCTAATGACAACCAAACACTATCAACTCCCTACAAGTAATCCACCAGAACTTCCCTTCCACCTCTGGAAGTTCACTACCCTGATATCTTCAGGTTCTTCCGGGCTTCACTACCAGGATCTCCTGCAGCTCCTCCAGGCTGCTATCATGAAGTTTCCTTGAGCAACTACGGTGCTTCACCCTTCTACTAGGGTCCTTCACAGCTCTCCTGGCTGCTACACCATGAAGTTTCCTCGAGCAACTATGGTGCTTCGCCACCTCTACAGAAGCATGTGACACTCCTCTTCACTGCTTCTCCCCACAGCTCGAGGTCCTCTGCTCCACTACCTTGGAGTCTCATCAACTACTCCCTCTGTGCTGGTTTCGAAGTTCTCAGCAACTTCTTCCCCAAAGACAAACCTGCAACCCATCGACACTCCAATAAAATGTTCCCCTTTAACACATAAACAAAAATAATCACACAATATGTTTGCCTCAAACCTCTATCTGTCCTCTACATACAGTGAGAGTGGACTCCCCCGTTTTGGGCGGGTCCATACTCCACCTCGACCGGTGGGCCTCACTCACTCACTCCGGGAAGGGCCTTCACCGTCGGGAGCTCTCAGTCACCTGCCAGCGTTCAGTGGGGACGGACGTCACTCCATGTTCCTCCCTCTCCACTCTCTTATTTTAGGCCTTCTGCCTTATTAAAACATGTCTAAATTATCAATAAACATTGCTACTGTCGCTGGGCACACGACCAACTACAAGCAATCCCTATGTACTGGCGTATATCGTGCTTACCACAGATTGTCTGGTCGAGGGCGCTCCTCCCACTGACGAAGCTTGGTCAGGCGCTTCCACGGCCCACAATAATGTCTCTGGGCGGCTTAATACTCTTCTTGTCGACCAAGACTTGAGACCACAACGTTCCCAGCTCGATTCTACAGCTGGCACGTCTACACACTTCTCTTCTCTTCGAGATATACCACTAGGGGTTCCCTTCTGACGGGAGCTCGAACGGAGCGCGGCTTTCCCCTGCGATGTCTGGCACTCAAGTGAGGTCAAAGCCCTCCAGAAGCGAGCCTCACGCCTCCAGAAAAATGTCCACATCTCCTAACCAGTCATTTATCTGTTTTCTTCTACACTGCCCATAATCTTGAATTGTTCATCATCTCCAACCAGCTATTTTACATATGTGTTATCACCTCTATATTTCTTAAACCTTCTGGTTAGGTCAGGCTTGATAGAATAATTCTCAAAGGGGAGACTCGTTTTTTGGCAACCTGGGATCATAACAATAGGCAAGACAACAACATCTCTTTCTAGGCGCCTACTATGCAAGGCCCGATTTGCCAAATAAGCCAAGTTTTCCTGAATTAATATATTTTCTCTAATTTTTTTCTTATGAAATGATAAAGCTACCCATTTCATTACGAATGAGGTAATTTTTTTTTTATTGAAGTTAAAATTAACGAAGATATATGACTGAACCTAACCAACCCTACCTAACCTATCTTTATAGGTTAGGCTAGGTTAGGTAGCCGAAAAAGTTAGGTTAGGTTAGGTTAGGTAGGTTAGGTAGACGAAAAACAATTAATTCATGAAAACTTGGCTTATTAGGCAAATCGGGCCTTGCATAGTAGGCATAGAAGTGAGTTATGGCTACTAGGTACGACATATATATGTATATATATATGTATATATATATATATATATATATATATATATATATATATATATATATATATATATATATATATATATTTATATATATATATATATATTTATATATATATATATATTTATATATATACATATATATATATACATATATATATACATATATACATATATATATACATATATATATACATATATATATATATATATATATATATATATATATATATATATATATATATATATATATATATATATATATATATAGATATATATATATATATATTAGTATATTTTGGTAGCAGTCTTTCCTGTAGACATATATTATTAAATATGACCGAAAAAGTAAGATTAATAATTCTAACACGAATTTTCTCAATCTTTCATATATTACGCTTCACTGTTGGAGGCAAATCAAAAATCACTTCTCCAAAATTCATTTTTATTTCTAGTCTGACGCGACACGGGCGCGTTTCGTAAAACTTATTACATTTTCAAAGACTTCACAAATACACAACTGATTAGAACTTACGTCTCTCTGATATTATATCTACATTTGAGTGAGGTGGGAAGGGTGATGTGTCATTAACACAAGACAGAACAGGAGGGGATATTAATAGGGTATTAAAAGTATCAACACAAGACAGGACAGAAACAATGGGTATTGAATAGAAGTGTTTGTAGAAAGCCTATTGGTCCATATTTCTTGATGCTTCTATATTGGAGCGGAGTCTTGAGGTGGGTAGAATATAGTTGTGCAATAATTGGCTGTTGATTGCTGGTGTTGACTTCTTGATGTGTAGTGCCTCGCAAACGTCAAGCCGCCTGCTATCGCTGTATCTATCGATGATTTCTGTGTTGTTTACTAGGATTTCTCTGGCGATGGTTTGGTTATGGGAAGAGATTATATGTTCCTTAATGGAGCCCTGTTGCTTATGCATCGTTAAACGCCTAGAAAGAGATGTTGTTGTCTTGCCTATATACTGGGTTTTTTGGAGCTTACAGTCCCCAAGTGGGCATTTGAAGGCATAGACGACGTTAGTCTCTTTTAAAGCGTTCTGTTTTGTGTCTGGAGAGTTTCTCATGAGTAGGCTGGCCGTTTTTCTGGTTTTATAGTAAATCGTCAGTTGTATCCTCTGATTTTTGTCTGTAGGGATAACGTTTCTATTAACAATATCTTTCAGGACCCTTGTAATAAGTTTTACGAAACGCGCCCGTGTCGCGTCAGACTAGAAATAAAAATGAATTTTGGAGAAGTGATTTTTTATTTACCTCCAACAGTGAAGCGTAATATACGAAAGATTGAGAAAATTCGTGTTAGAATTATTAATCTTACTTTTTCGGTCATATTTAATAATATATATATATATATATATATATATATATATATATATATATATATATATATATATATATATATATATATATATATATATATATATATATATATATATATATGTCGTACCTAGTAGCCAGAACGCACTTCTCAGCCTACTATGCAAGGCCCGATTTGCCTAATAAGCCAAGTTTTCATGAATTAATTGTTTTTCGACTACCTAACCTACCTAACCTAGCTTTTTCGGCTACCTAACCTAACCTAACCCATAAAGATAGGTTAGGTTAGGTTAGGTAGGGTTGGTTAGGTTCGGTCATATATCTACGTTAATTTTAACTCCAATAAAAAAAATTGACCTCATACATAATGAAATGGGTAGCTTTATCATTTCATAAGAAAAAAAATTGAGAAAATATATTAATTCAGGAAAACTTGGCTTATTAGGCAAATCGGGCCCTGAATTGTAGGCTGAGAAGTGCGTTCTGGCTACTAGGTACGACATATATATATATATATATATATATATATATATATGCAAACAAGCCTGAATGGTCCCCAGGACTATATACAACTGAAAACTCACACCCCAGAAGTGACTCGAACCCATACTCCCACAACTGGTATGTACAGGGACGCCTTAATGTCGTGATTGTCAAGCGGATTAAGGCGTCCCTGTACATACCAGTTGTGGGAGTATGGGTTCGAGTCACTTCTGGGGTGTGAGTTTTCAGTTATATATATATATATATATATATATATATATATATATATATATATATATGTCGTACCTAGTAGCCAGAACTCACTTCTCAGCCTACTATGCAAGGCCCGATTTGCCTAATAAGCAAAGTTTTCATGAATTAATGTATTTTTGTCTACCTAACCTACCTAACCTAACCTAACCTAGCTTTTTTTGGCTACCTAACCTAACTTTACCCATAAATATAGGTTAGGTTAGGTTAGGTAGGGTTGGTTAGGTTCGGTCATATATCTACGTTAATTTTAACTCCAATAAAAAAAAATTGACCTCATACATAGTGAAAAGGGTAGCTTTATCATTTCATAAGAAAACAATTATAGTAAATATATTAATTCAGGAAAACTTGGCTTATTAGGCAAATCGGGCCTTGAATAGTAGGCTGAGAAGTGAGTTCTGGCTGCTAGGTACGACATATATATATATATATATATATATATATATATATATGTCGTACCTAATAGCCAGAACGCACTTCTCAGCCTACTATTCAAGGCCCGATTTGCCTAATAAGCCAAGTTTTCATGAATTAATGTTTTTTCGTCTACCTAACCTACCTAACCTAACCTAACCTAGCTTTTTTTGGCTACCTAACCTAACCTTACCTATAAATATAGGTTAGGTTAGGTTAGGTAGGGTTGGTTAGGTTCGGTCATATATCTACGTTAATTTTAACTCCAATAAAAAAAAATTGACCTCATACATAGAGAAATGGGTTGCTTTATCATTTCATAAGAAAAAAACTATAGTAAATATATTAATTCAGGAAAACTTGGCTTATTAGGCAAATCGGGCCTTGAATAGTAGGCTGAGAAGTGAGTTCTGGCTACTAGGTACGACATATATATATATATATATATATATATATATATATATATATATATATATATATATATATATATGTCGTACCTAGTAGCCAGAACGCACTTCTCAGCCTACTATGCAAGGCCCAATTTGCCTAATAAGCCAAGTTTTCACGAATTAATTGCTTTTCGACTACCTAACCTACCTAACCTAACCTAACCTAATGTTTTCGGCTACCTAACCTAACCTAACCTATAAAGATAGGTTAGGTTAGGTTAGGTATGGTTGGTTAGGTTCGGTCATATATCTACGTTAATTTTAACTCCAATAAAAAGAAATTCACCTCATACATAATGAAATGGGTAGCTTTATCATATCATAAGAAAAAAAATTCGAGAAAATATATTAATTCAGGAAAACTTGGCTTATTAGGCAAATCGGGCCTTGCATAGTAAGCTGAGAAGTGCGTTCTGGCTACTAGGTACGACATATATATATATATATATATATATATATATATATATATATATATATATATATATATATATATATATATATATATATATATGTCGTACCTAGTAGCCAGAACGCACTTTTTGGCCTACTATGCAAGGCCTGATTTGCCTAATAAGCCAAGTTTTCCTGAATTAATATATTTTCTCTAATTTTATTCTTATGAAATGATAAAGCTACCCATTTCTTTATGTATGAGGTCAATTTTTTTTTATTGGAGTTAAAATTAACGTAGATATATGACCGAACCTAATCAACCCTACCTAACCTAACTTAACCTATCTTTATAGGTTAGGTTAGGTTAGGTAGCCGAAAAAGTTAGGTTAGGTTAGGTTAGGTAGGTTAGGTTGTCGAAAAACAATTAATTCATGAAAACTTGGCTTATTAGGCAAATCGGGCCTTGCATAGTGGGCTGAGAAGTGCGTTCTGGCTACTAGGTACGACATATATATATATATATATATATATATATATATATATATATATATATATATATATATATATATATATATATATATATATATATATATATATATATATATATATATATATATATATATATATATATATATGTCGTACCTAGTAGCCAGAACGCACTTCTCAGCCCACTATGCAAGGCCCGATTTGCCTAATAAGCCAAGTTTTCCTGAATTAATATATTTTCTCTAATTTTTTTCTTATGAAATGATAAAGCTACCCATTTCATTATGTATGAGGTCAATTTTTTTTTATTGGAGTTAAAATTAACGTAGATTTATGACCGAACCTAACCAACCCTACCTAACCTAACCTAACCTATCTTTATAGGTTAGGTTAGGTTAGGTAGCCGAAAAAGTTAGGTTAGGTTAGGTTAGGTAGGTTAGGTTGTTGAAAAACAACTAATTCATGAAAACTTGGCTTATTAGGCAAATCAGGCCTTGCATAGTAGGCTGGGAAGTGCGTTCTGGCTACTAGGTACGACATATATATATATATATATATATATATATATATATATATATATATATATATATATATATATATATATATATGTCGTACCTAGTAGCCAGAACTCACTTCTCAGCCTACTATTCAAGGCCCGATTTGCCTAATAAGCCAAGTTTTCCTGAATTAATATATTTACTATAATTTTTTTCTTATGAAATGATAAAGCTACCCTTTTCACTATGTATGAGGTCAATTTTTTTTTATTGGAGTTAAAATTAACGTAGATATATGACCGAACCTAACCAACCCTACCTAACCTAACCTAACCTATATATATAGGTAAGGTTAGGTTAGGTAGCCAAAAAAAGCTAGGTTAGGTTAGGTTAGGTAGGTTAGGTAGACGAAAAAACATTAATTCATGAAAACTTGGCTTATTAGGCAAATCGGGCCTTGCATAGTAGGCTGAGAAGTGAGTTCTGGCTACTAGGTACGACATATATATATATATATATATATATATATATATATATATATATATGTCGTACCTAGTAGCCATAACTCACTTCTATGCCTACTATGCAAGGCCCGATTTGCCTAATAAGCCAAGTTTTCATGAATTAATTGTTTTTCGACTACCTAACCTAACTTTTAGGCTACCTAACTTAACCTAACCTATAAAGGTAGGTTAGGTTAGGTTAGGTAGGGTTGGTTAGGTTCGGTCATATATCTACGTAAATTTTAACTCCAATAAATAAAATTGACCTCATACATAATGAAATGGGTAGCTTTATCATTTCATAAGAAAAAAAATTGAGAAAATATATTAATTCAGGAAAACTTGGCTTATTAGGCAAATCGGGCCTTGCATAGTAGGCCGAGTACGACGTTCTGGCTACTAGGTACAACATATATATATATATATATATATATATATATATATATATATATATATATATATATATATGTCGTACCTAGTAGCCAGAACGCACTTCTCGGCCTACTCTTCAAGGCCCGATTTGCCTAATAAGCCAAGTTTTCCTGAATTAATATATTTTCTCTAATTTTTTTCTTATGAAATGATAAAGCTACCCATTTCATTATGTGTGAGGTCAATTTTTTTTTATTGGAGTTAAAATTAACGTAGATATATGACCGAACCTAACCAACCCTACCTAACCTAACCTAACCTATCTTTATAGGTTAGGTTAGGTTAGGTAGCAGAAAAAGTTAGGTTAGGTTAGGTTAGGTAGGTTAGGTTGCCGAAAAACAATTAATTCATGAAAACTTGGCTTATTAGGCAAATCAGGCCTTGCATAGTAGGCTGAGAAGTGCGTTCTGGCTACTAGGTACGACATATATATATATATATATATATATATATATATATATATATATATATATATATATATATATATATATATATATATATATATATATATATATATATGTTTCATTGAATATGACCGCATATTCTGTATTTATTATTTTCTGGTTTAGGGCTTCTATCCCTCTAACTATTTTCTTAGCATCAGGGCTTAATTGGAATAGGAGTTCTCCAAAACTCATTTTCGTACTTTTAAGGTGAAGAAAAGAAGTGATTTACTATAGAGTGTATTACACTTATTTGTATAATTTGCACGACGTTTCGAACCTCCATGGTTCATTCTCAAGTGAACAGATCTTACAATACTAGTTGATTTTATACTCGCATTAGGTCAGGTGATAATACAATGAAGGTGAAAAACATGGGGGGATACATAAGGGATAAACATAGGGGCTGCAGAAGGCTTATTGGCCCATACGAGGCATCTCCTATCCAAACACAAAGATTAATCCAGTGTAATTGGCCTGTTATGTTGGACATTGTCTTCTGTGTTGGCATCGATATGTTCTTGTCTTGTCCTTACTCTCATGGTGGGTAGAGTAAATAGTTCCGTGATTTGGGTGTTCATGGTAGGTCGCTCTATTCTTATGTGAATTGCCTCAAGAATTTGTAATCTTCTTGAATCTTGGGTTTTGTCTATTATGCAAGTATTCTTGTTCAACATTTCTCTTGTTAGAGTAATGTCATGGGCTTGTCTCATGTGATTCCTAGGGGCACCAGATTGAAGATGGCTAAACCAGAAAATAATAAATACAGAATATGCGGTCATATTCAATGAAACATGTTTGAAAGAAAACCTGCTGCCAGTATACACCAATATATATATATATATATATATATATATATATATATATATATATATATATATATATATATATATATATATATATATATATATATATATATATATATATATATATATATATATATATATATAGGGGGTACCACCACTGGTGCAATTATTGGGACCCACAGCCTCAGAGAAGGGAACATAGAGCATTCAGGGAAAAACTTGCCATTTAACTGTGAATATGAAAGAGTGTTCGCTTCTCCTACCACCTCCCTTTTTTTTATTATGGTGTGTTGTAATCCACAAGTTAGTAGGAATTATTAGCTAGAGGATCATTACTACAACACTTAACGAATGATGATTGAAAGTACATGTAAGTAGACAGACTATGGATCACATATCTAAGAAAGGTCAATCGATTAAGACCGAAGCTGTTTAGCCAAATTAATAATTCCTGGAAAGAGGAATTATTCTTCGTCAGGCTTCTAGGAACAAGGTTACCGCTCTAGGGATAAGGTTAATCGGATTATACCTTCCTCAAGAGGCGTGGTGAAATGATTGAGGCCATGGTTGGCTGGAGGCAGTCTGATTGTGGAGGTTGAACTAGCAAGTCTTTTGGATCCCCGTTTGTGGCAGCAGCGAAGTTTAGCAGACAGCTATGCGAGAGCCTGTTGTGATCTTAGTGACCAAGTTAAGTTTGCAGTATGTGAGTATTGAATGTAAGACTAACCGGGTGTGGAGCGTTGTAGTAATCATTCCGTATTAGGGACTTAGGCGGAAGTTACGAGTGTGGGTGGTGATCGCGGAGGTCAAGTGGTCTATGAGTATTGGAAGTGTATTGACCTAATAGCGTATGTTAATTAATATAGTATTATTTGTCAGAGTCTATTCTTTGTAATTAAATGACAAAACCCGACGGCCTTTAAATACCTTCCGTATGTTCATTCATTGTATTCCAGTACAAACCTAGTGGTACGCCTCAAGGGTCTGGTGTGTGTAGGAGTATAGGTGGTAGTAACGGTTGCTGAGGCAAGGTGTTATGTGTTGTGTAATCGCTGTGTTCGGAATGAACCGGGGTTCAGCGTCACGACATATTTGATGGCAGCGGTGGGATGAAGGAAGTGTGGTTCTGGTTTAGTTGGTGAGGGAATGTTCGGGAAATGGTAGACGTCGGGTTTTGTTATTTAATTACAAAGAATAGACTCTGACAAATAATACTATATTAATTAACATACTCTATTAGGTCAATACACTTCCAATACCCATAGACCACTTGACCTCCGCGATCACCACCCACACTCGTAACTTCCGCATAAGTCCCTAATACGGAATGATTACTAAAACGCTCCACACCCGGTTAGTCTTACATTCAATACTCACATACTGCAAACTTTACACTTTATTATGCAAGGTTATACAGTTACATATCTGGTTTTATACAAAAAATGAACATTAAGAGGACACAAGAAAAAGTTCGCTTCCTAGAGGCTGTAGATTTCCTCGAACTCCGCCGGGCCGGGCTGGAACCGAGGATGCAGTGAGCATTCCCCCTCTGGATCGCGACACTGAGGCGCTGAAAGAGAAAACTTGTTGCTCTAGGGTCTCTTGTGCTGTCAATGAGCTTGGAACCAAGATCCTTAAGAAAACTTCTTGCACTCTCTCCCCATGGGCCTAGGGTCTCAGACCCTATTGGAACGAAGTTGTACTGATAACCTAATTGCCTGTACTTGACTGACTTTTGTTTTTCTCTGTGTGTCGCTGCGGCTTCTGCTGTGCCGGCAGAGAGGGTGATGTATGTCGTTGCCAGGGTGGATATGCAAGTATAGTCCCATGCCAACTGTCTGCCACCCTTGCACAGACGCAATGTGATTCCGTCTGGTCGGCCGGCAAAGTTAACAGAGTCACGGTTCAGTAGGTTGCGGGGCTCTCTCTCCACTGGACACTGAGCAGAGGCAAGGCTTCTTTTAATGATGTCGTTGACTTCGTCGTGTCTAGTGTACCAACCACCTGATTTTCCACAGTGCAGGCCATGCAATCCATATTCGTCAGCATCTGCCTCACCGCAAATACACCTGTGAACAGTGTGGATAGGGGCAGCAAGGCGGAGAGCGACTGCAATACGGAGCTCCTGCGGATCAAGACGTGTACCTGTCGCAGACATGGGGACTGCCAGAAGGAAGTCCCCTGCATGGGGAGCCTGCACAGCTGTGAGGCGTGCACGATCACTGGGGGTTGTTGCTGCCTCCAGCAAAGCTGTGGCCTCTTTGTCTACAATGGGGCTGTCCCAACTGGATTGTTTCTTGGCTTTTGGCATGGCTGGTCTGAGTGCTGGGTCTGTCATGGCACCCCATTTCGTGTAGTGGGGGTCCTGTATCCCCGCTACATCACTCAGGGTGTCAGGTAGAATTTCCTTAACCAGGTCATCTGATGCTGAGGAGTAAGACAGGAAGGCTGGGACAGCAATTTGGGTGGCGATGCGGACACCCTAGCCACCGAGCCTAACAGGAAGAGTGGCTTGTTTCCACTGACATTCGTTGAGGGAGAAGTTAACAAATTTTTCCAGCATGGTCTTCAGTAAGAGGTCATACTCTTCAAGCTTTCGGTTGTCGTAAGATGTGGCGCACCTCAGAAAGTGGGTTAGCCTCGGAAGGGATAGGCATTTGGAGAGGAGATAAAAAGCATCGTGGGCATTGATGTCACCTATTCTGTCTTCCATCTTCCTAAGGTCTGCGATTTTCTTGTCAAGGATCTCCTCAATGGCGTTAGACCCGAGGGGGGCTCCAGGGAGGGTGCTGTTCTCGGCCCTAATGACATGGGCTCCAGGCAAGGTAGACCTTATTCTAGCTACGATGTCTGGGTTGGAGCAGACTACTTCACACTTGGGAGGGTTCAGGACGAGACCGAGGCTTACTTCTTGCTCCCTTATTTTCCTGATATCTGACAAGAGGTGGTCTATGGTGTCAGCTATAGTGCCATCATCCAAAAACCAGATGTTGAACTCGCTGGACAAGCTTTCGGTGATTTCTTTTAAGACTAAGCAGAAAAGAGGGGCAGCAAGAGGATCACCTTGCTGAACACCTTCACATGATCTGATTTCATGTTCACCAAAGAGCAGTTTTGACTCGCCACTGTAGCACGATAGTATGAGCGGGTAGAGGGGCCGAAATTGGCGATGTATGGCACAAAGTACTGCATCTCTTCTTACCATGTTGAAGGCATTCTTAAAGTCCAGTTTGAGCAGGGGCTTTTCATCAGAAATGTTGGTGATGTATGCTCGTGCTGCATGGGCAGCCGCTTCACAGCCTTGAGGGATTCCAAATCCTAGCTGGATTAGTTTCAGCAATTCAGCCGCTTGCTGGCTGACAACCCTCGTAGGAGCCTTGGCAATCAGGCGTTGGAGAGTGTTGCCAACAGCGATTGGCCTGATTCCTTCGTCCTTCTTTTTGAGAGCACAGAGGGAGGCACCAAAAAAGAGAGGCCTGATGACCTCAGGTATATCACCAGCCAGGCACATGTTGACGAACCTTGTGAGTTCCATAAGAAGATCTTGTGCAGCATCACCAACCGCAGGATTTAACATTTGCTTGATATGTTGAGGTTTTAACCCTGTAAAGTCGCCTGCTGACCCAGGTGGAAAAGAAAGGGCTGCTTTGTAGACCTCAAATTCACCAACAGTTAATGGGTCTGAAATGGTATCGGCTGATGGCAGAACGATGTTGTCGCCTTGAGGGGCTCTGGGTGGGTGCTTGCTTTGCAGAGCCCGTGCTGTGGCTATGTTTCGAGGAGCAATTTTCTCGTCACAGGTGAGGACTCTAATAGCACTTGCGGTATTTCCCTCTTAAATTTTCTTGGTGATTTGTGCTCTGATTGATTTGTGATTTGTGCGTTTGTGATTTGTGCGTTTGTAAGAGCACGTACAAACGTGCTCTTTGTACGTTTCCGGTATGTTGTTGTTACTATTTCTGCGGTGGGTGTGTTTTGCTCGGAGAGGCAGGCAAACTAGGTTATCCCCCTTGGGTATTCATTTATCGCCCTCAGGACCGAGGAAGCAAGTGATTTGTCCCTCCTTGGAGGGACGGTGAGGCATACATTGTCAAACAGAAGGACATTATGCCACGCTTGAATGTTTTCCGGGGCATCATTGACCCTTTTCAGAAGATTACAGAGTTTGGCTGCTGCATTTGGGCGGGCTGCTTTTGGGATGTGTGGTAATGTTCTAGCAGACGTTGCTATGATCGCTTGGGTGAGGTTCTCACATGAGATTAGGTTAATGGGAGTCTCTTCCCTAACTGTTAATGGCAGCTGGCCATTGCTTCCCTTCGGAAGCTGGTGGAAACCACTGCATATTACCTCGTTGACGGTGTGAAAGCGGATAACACTACCGTTGGAGTTTATGGCAGTGTTTTTGTTGCATACTCGGCAAAAACCTCTTTTAGGAGTAGTTGTTGGCACCTCAAGGCTTGTGGAGTCCTGCCTGACCGCTGGGACCCCTTCCATTTCAACTCGGTTGGGAGAGTTAAACTGTGCATTGTTCTATAGAGGGGGGCAAACACGCTGGGTCATGGCCAAGCAACTGCCAGCAACTGGGTGTGGAGGCATCAACTGGGTGTGGAGCCAGCAACTGGGTGTGGAGGCAGCAACTGGGTGTGGAGGCAGCAACTGGGTGTGGAGCCAGCAACTGGGTGTGGAGCCCGCAACTGGGTGTGGAGCCAGCAACTGGGTGTGGAGGCAGCAACTGGGTGTGGAGGCAGCAACTGGGTGTTGAGCCAGCAACTGGGTGTTGAGCCAGCAACTGGGTGTGGAGCCAGCAACTGGGTGTTGAGCCAGCAACTCGGTGTTGAGCCAGCAACTGGGTGTGGAGCCAGCAACTGGGTGTGGAGCCAGCAACTGGGTGTGGAGCCAGCAACTGGGTGTGGAGCCAGCAACTGGGTGTGGAGCCAGCAACTGGGTGTTGAGCCAGCAACTGGGTGTGGAGCCAGCAACTGGGTGTGGAGGCATCAACTGGGTGTGGAGGCATCAACTGGGTGTGGAAGCCGCGGCTGGGTGTGGAGGCATCAACTGGGTGTGGAGGCCGCGGCTGGGTGTGGAGGCATCAACTGGGCGTGGAGGCATCAGCTGGGTGTGGAGGCATCAGCTGGGTGTGGAGGCCGCGGCTGGGTGTGGAGGCATCAACTGGGTGTGGAGGCATCAGCTGGGTGTGGAGGCCGCGGCTGGGTGTGGAGGCATCAACTGGGTGTGGAGGCATCAGCTGGGTGTGGAGGCCGCGACTGGGTGTGGAGGCCGCGGCTGGGTGTGGAGGCCGCGGCTGGGTGTGGAGGCCGGTAGAGCGAGGGTCAGCTCAGGTAGTGAGGTGTGGGGGGGTGGAATGGGGTCAGTTTGGGGGGGGGGAGGCGTAGTATCGAGTGGGCCATACACATGACACACAATATGCCTCCTCCGCTTGACCGGTGAGCGGGTGTTCTTAGTGACGGCTTACTCTAAGGTTCACTTTCCCTCACGCGCCTCCCTCCGCCCCCGCCCTTCCCCATCCCGCCCCGGCCGTTAAGGTGGTAGGCCTCCCTCACTGGCACTGTTGCTGGTAAGTTCAAGCTTGGCAAGCCGGAGAAAATTGTAAGATACCGTTGACTGGGGCGATGGAGGGACTTCAAATGCTGAAGATGTCTTCTAATGATGTTCACATATGTCCTGACCAACGCCTCACCTGCTTGCCCTCACTGTTTTGTCACTGTCTCACTGTCATAATGTGGGAACCGACCTGTGAGATTTATATTTATTTAATTTATATGAATTTATATTTACGTTAATTTATATATTTCGATAGCAATTGTTATGATGTTAAGTGGACTGTATTTCTGCAATAATCTCACAAATCGATCCACTACACATTAGTGGGGGGTTATATTGAATTTATATATATGCAGCCAATCAAACTACAGTATTAACCCTTACACTGCTCAGGGGTCCTTGGGACATTTACACCCCTGTGCGCAAGAAAACAAAAATTCCAAAATTTTTTTTTGTCTTCTAAACATGTTAATTTGTGTCCCCTGAGCACGGAAAAAATAAAAAAAAAATCGTAGGTGACATATTTTGGGCGCAATTGACCGAGGAAGTCTGGCAAAAAGTGGGCGTTGACAGAGCGGTCGTCAGACCTGGTCAGCGTCACCAACGCTGACAGATGGGAGTTGTTACAAAGATATTATTGCCTAATTGTTTCAATGTCTCCGATTGATTTTTTCTTAGTTTTTTGCAGTAATATTATTCAATAGTGTGTATTGTAATATATTTATATAATAAAAGTGGTGAATAATCGCTATACTCAAAAATATGATGTGCATATTAGTGATTCAATTATTATGTTTATAAAATAATAAACAAATAGTTTTGCTGCTATTACACTCTATACACAGGTTATATATAAGTATCTGCATATTTTGGTCACCATAACGAACCACTAAGTTGGTATTGAGGGTCGAAAAGCAATGAACAGTTACCGCCACACACCAGCCAGCCACTCGCTGCCACTCCCACAACACACGCACTAAACTTTCTCCCCCAACAATACCATTTGTGGTGTTATTACACTATATACAGACGTTATATATAAGTATGTATATATTTTGTTCACCACAACTGTACAGCTAAGCTGATATAGTTAGTTCAGGCACTAAGAGTCGTCGCTATACACAAATGGCGGCTGGCGGCTCCCTCACTCTTTCAAGGTCACACACACTAAACTTTCTCCCCCAACAATACCTTTTGCAGTGTTATTACCCTATATACACATATTATATATAAATATCTACATGTTTTATGCACGGTAACTGTACACCTAAGCTTGTAGTGCGCCCAAAGAGCATAGTGGCCACCCTCTAAACAGCTAGACAAATCGTGCTGACGACGTCACCTCCGTCACCCATATGGCTCCTCCCAGCATAATCCTTTTGCTGTTATTACACTAATACACACATTATATATAAGTATCTACATTTGTGTTCACCATAGAGAACCACTGACCTGGTATGGTGAATGCAAACAATAACAGCTAGCCATACAGTCAGTAAACGATGCTGTCTCCCTCCATCTCTCAGCATCACTCCTCCCACAGCGCTAATTATTACAACAATCCTGCTATTATCACAACCCTGGTTATTTATATCACAGTCATGGGTCATCTGTAATATTGTCATCGCTAAATAATAACAATTATATATTTATTTTGACATTTTTCGGCGATGCTGTGGTCACAAGCTGAACAGCAATGCTGTTCGCTCGTGCTGTGTGCGCAGGCCTTGGTTGTTCCAACAGTACTGTGCCTCTCACACCTGAGAATATTGCCCACGATTTTTTTTTTTAAACGGCATCTGTTTACAAGAGCCCTGAGGAAGCTACTGTGAACCCCGTGTAGCCGCGTGCCATTTGAATCGGGCCTAGCACCCTATGGCGTATATATACGCCATGCGCACCATGGGACATGTTACTCAGAGTGAATATATATGCCATGCGCAGTTTAAGGGTTAAACTACATATATTAGTATACATTGAGGAGGTTCCCTTATCTTATTATACAGCAGGCTTGGATCACCAGATATAACTAGGATGTAGACACCAAATCACCCAGTAACTGATACACAAAGTTTGCTTCCTCTTCTTGACCTGTCAAAAGGGCACTAGCTATGAAGCCAGAATCCTAATATATGACAGCTATATCAGAGAAAACACTGTAATTGATAAAATAAAGACCAAGGCTTAATTACCTTTTTTTAAGAGGCTGTTCGCATTTTAACCAGTATGCCCTATCTACTGACATTAATGGCCAAAAATGATAAGATAACTGGATTTCGGCAGAATACTTTCCTTGTATTTGTTGACAGCGTGTTGATGATGGCAGACTTTTGGTTTCCATAACACTTCGTCCAAGAGAGATTAACAGGAGCCGAATTTGCTCCCGAGCGCCTCTGGTCAAAGAACAATACCGGCTGACCACTCCCTCCTCACTACTCCTGGCCTACATTGTCCAGACATCAAAAAGTGATAGAAGGGTCACATTTACTTTATTTTAATATTGATAATTAAAAAGTTAATTTAAATAAGATGTTTTTATGATGGTAAATTCCAAGGACTAATGCATTTAAGAATAATTCCCAGCAGAATAGCTGGTGAATTTATAATAGTATGTGGCAATGATATTTCATTTTCTATAGACGGAAAATTCCACTACAAGCTACATTTTCTATGGGTAACTTGTGTATACAATGCAGCAATATTATCTGCCTGTATGTAACATTAAATGGTGTCGGATTTTCCGACACTCCTTGTCTGTCTCACTGTCACTCACACTCACTATATATTTAAATATATATATATATATATATATATATATATATATATATATATATATATATATATATATATATATATATATATATATATATATATATATATATATATATTAGTATATTTTGGTAGCAGTCTTTCCTGTAGACATATATTATTAAATATGACCGAAAAAGTAAGATTAATAAATCTAACACGAATTTTCTCAATCTTTCGTACATTTCTTTTTACTGTTGGAGGTAATTCAAAAATCAATTCTCCAAAATTCATTTTTATTTCTAGTCTGACGCGACACGAGCGCGTTTCGTAAAACTTATTACATTTTCAAAGACTTAAGTTTACAAATACACAACTGAATAGAACTTACATATCTCTGATTTTGTTTATATCTACATTTGAGTGAGGTGGATGGGGTGAGGTTAATAGGGTATTAATTTCATCAACACAAGACAGAACAAGAGGTGGCATTAATAGGGTATTAATTTCATCAACACAAGACAGAACACGAAACAATGGGTATTGAAATGGAAGTGATTGTAGAAAGCCTATTGGTCCATATTTCTTGATGCTTCTATATTGGAGCGGAGTCTTGAGGTGGGTAGAATATAGTTGTGCATTAATTGGCTGTTGATTGCTGGTGCTGACTTCTTAATGTGTAGTGCCTCGCAAACATCAAGCCGCCTGCTATCACTGTATCTATCGATGATTTCTGTGTTGTTTACTAGGATTTCTCTGACGATGGTTTGGTTGTGGGAAGAGATTATATGTTCCTTAATGGAGCCCTGTTGTTTATGCATCGTTAAACGCCTAGAAAGAGATGTTGTTGTCTTGCCTATATATTGTTTTTTTTGGAGCTTACAGTCCCCAAGAGGGCATTTGAAGGCATAGACGACGTTGGTCTCTTTTAAAGCGTTCTGCTTTGTGTCTGGAGAGTTTCTCATGAGTAGGCTGGCCGTTTTTCTGGTTTTATAGTAAATCGTCAGTTGTATCCTTTGATTTTTGTCTGTAGGGATAACGTTTCTATTAACAATATCTTTCAGGACCCTTTCCTCTGTTTTATGAGCTGTGGAAAAGAAGTTCCTGTAAAATAGTCTAATAGGGGGTATAGGTGTTGTGTTAGTTGTCTCTTCAGAGGTTGCATGGCGTTTCACTTTCCTTCTTATGATGTCTTCGACGAAACCATTGGAGAAGCCGTTGTTGACTAGGACCTGCCTTACCCTACAGAGTTCTTCGTCGACTTGCTTCCATTCTGAGCTGTGGCTTAGAGCACGGTCAACATATGCGTTAACAACACTCCTCTTGTACCTGTCTGGGCAGTCGCTGTTGGCATTTCTGCACATTCCTATGTTCGTTTCCTTAGTGTAGACTGCAGTGTGAAAACCTCTGCTCTTTTCCATGACTGTTACATCTAGAATGGGCAGCTTCCCATCCTTTTCCATCTCGTAAGTGAAACGCAGCACGGAACTCTGCTCAAATGCCTCCTTCAGCTCCTGCAGATGTCTGACATCAGGTACCTGTGTAAAAATGTCATCAACATACCTGCTGTATATGGCCGGTTTCAAGCTCATGTCGACTAAGACTTTTTGCTCGATGGTACCCATGTAGAAGTTCGCAAACAGGACACCTAGGGGAGAACCCATGGCGACCCCATCTACTTGCTTATACATGTGCCCATCCGGGCTCAAGAAGGGTGCCTCTTTAGTACAAGCTTGGAGTAGTTTCCTTAGAATATTTTCGGGTATGTCAAGAGTATGTCATTTTCGGGTATGTCAAGAGTACGTCATCAAGAGTATTTCGGGTATGTCATATATATATATATATATATATATATATATATATATATATATATATATATATATATATATATATATATATATATATATATATATATATGAATGAAAACTCACACCCCAGAAGTGACTCGAACCCATACTCCCAGAAGCAACGCAACTGGTAACTACAGGGCGCCTTAATCCGCTTGACCATCACGGCCGTCAAAAGGAAGTGATAGCCGAGGCTATTTGAGCCACTTCCCCGGCGGCAACTCGGATGGTAATCTTGGGCATAGCATTTCACCAAATCACCTCATTCTTTGGGGCACACGTGAGGAACACAAATGCGAACAAGCCTGAATGGTCCCCAGGACTATATGCGAATGAAAACTCACACCCCAGAAGTGACTCGAACCCATACTCCCAGAAGCAACGCAACTGGTAACTACAGGGCGCCTTAATCCGCTTGACCATCACGGCCGTCAAAAGGAAGTGATAGCCGAGGCTATTTGAGCCACTTCCCCGACGGCAACTCGGATGGTAATCTTGGGCATAGCATTTCACCAAATCACCTCATTCTTTGGGGCACACGTGAGGAACACAAATGCGAACAAGCCTGAATGGTCCCCAGGACTATATGCGAATGAAAACTCATTCATTCGCATATAGTCCTGGGGACCATTCAGGCTTGTTCGCATATATATATATATATATATATATATATATATATATATATATATATATATATATATATATATATATATATATATATATAGCAGCAGAGTTCCGTGCTGCGTTTCACTTACGAGATGGAAAAGGATGGGAAGCTGCCCTTTCTAGATGTAACAGTCATGGAAAAGGGCGGAGGTTTCCACACTGCAGTCTACACTAAGGAAACGAACATAGGAATGTGCCTAAATGCCAACAGCGACTGCCCTGACAGGTACAAGAGGAGTGTTGTTAACGCATATGTCGACCGTGCTCTCAGCCACAGCTCAGAATGGAAGCAAGTCGACGAAGAACTCTGTAGGGTAAGGCAGGTCCTAGTCAATAACGGCTTCTCCAATGGTTTCATCGAAGACTTCATAAGAAGGAAAGTGAAAAGCCATGCAACCTCTGAAGAGACAACTAACACAACACCTATACCCCCTATTAGACTATTTTACAGGAACTTCTTTTCCACAGCTCATAAAACGGAGGAAAGGGTCCTGAAAGATATTGTTAATAGAAACGTTATCCCTACAGACAAAAATCAGAGGATACAACTAACGATTTACTATAAAACCAGAAAAACGGCCAGCCTACTCATGAGAAACTCTCCAGACACAAAACAGAACGCTTTAAAAGAGACTAACGTCGTCTATGCCTTCAAATGCCCACTTGGGGACTGTAAGCTCCAAAAAACCCAGTATATAGGCAAGACAACAACATCTCTTTCTAGGCGTTTAACGATGCATAAGCAACAGGGCACCATTAAGGAACATATAATCTCTTCCCACAACCAAACCATCGCCAGAGAAATCCTAGTAAACAACACAGAAATCATCGATAGATACAGCGATAGCAGGCGGCTTGACGTTTGCGAGGCACTACACATCAAGAAGTCAACACCAGCAATCAACAGCCAATTATTGCACAACTATATTCTACCCACCTCAAGACTCCGATCCAATATAGAAGCATCAAGAAATATGGACCAATAGGCTTTCTACAAACACTTCTATTCAATACCCATTGTTTGTGTTCTGTCTTGTGTTGATACTTTTAATACCCTATTAATATCCCCTCTTGTTCTGTCTTGTGTTAATGCCACATCACCCCTCCCACCTCACTCAAATGTAGATATAAAATCGGAGATACGTAAGTTCTAATCAGTTGTGTATTTGTGAACTAAAGTCTTTGAAAATGTAATAAGTTTTACGAAACGCACCCGTGTCGCGTCAGACTAGAAATAAAAATGAATTTTGGAGAATTGATTTTTGATTTACCTCCAACAGTGAAGCGTAATGTACGAAAGATTGAGAAAATTCGTGTTAGAATTATTAATCTTACTTTTTCGGTCATATTTAATAATATATGTCTACAGGAAAGACTGCTACCAAAATATACTAATATATATATATATATATATATATATATATATATATATATATATATATATATATATATATATATATATATATATATATATATATATATATATATATATATATATATATATATATAACTGAAAACTCACACCCCAAAAGTGACTCGAACCCATACTGCCAGGAGCAACGCAACTGGTATGTACAGGGACGCCTTAATCCGCTTGACCATCACGACCGGACATAAGGAAGTGATAGCCGAAGCTATTTGAACCACTTCCCCGCCGGCACTCGGATGGTAATCTTGGGCATAGCATTTTATCAAATCACCTCATTCTTTGGGGCACACGTGAGGAACACAAATTCAGTTGTATATAGTCCTGGGGACCATTCAGGCTTGTTTGCATATATATTTATATATATATATATATATATATATATATATATATATATATATATATATATATATATATATTCGGTTTATTAAATATGACCGAAAAAGTAAGATTAATAATTCTAACACGAATTTTCTCAATCTTTCTTACGTTTCTTTTCACTGTTGATGGTAATTCAAAAATCAATTCTCCAAAATTCATTTTTATTTCTAGTCTGACGCGACACTTGAGCGCGTTTCGTAAAACTTATTACATTTTCAAAGACTTTAGTTACACACACACACAACTGAACTATAACTGAATAGAGCTTAAACATCTTCGATTTTTCATACCTGCATTTGGGTGAGGTGATATGTTACAACAGTTTTAGATGAGGTGAAAACAAACTTTCAACTCAAGACAGAACACGAAATAATGGGTATTCAAGGTAGGAATGGAAGTAATTGCAGAGGGCCTATTGGCCCATATCTCTTGATGCTTCTATATTGGAGCGGAGTCTTGTAGAGGGTAGAATATAGTTGTGCATTAATTGGCTGTTGATTGCTGGTGTTGACTTCTTGATGTGTAGTGCCTCGCAGATGTCAAGCCGCCTGCTATCGCTGTATCTATCGATGATTTCTGTGTTGTTTGCTAAGATTTCTCTGGTGATGGTTTGGTTGTGGGAAGAGATTATATGTTCCTTAATGGAGCTCTGTTGCTTATGCATCGTTAAACGCCTGGAAAGAGATGTTGTTGTCTTGCCTATATTCTGAGTTTTTTGAGGCTTACAGTCCCCAAGAGGGCATTTGAAGGCATAGACGACGCTTTTAAAGCGTTCTGCTTTGTGTCTGGAGAGTTTCTCATGAGTAGGCTGGCCTTTTTTTTGGTTTTATAGTAAATCGTCAGTTGTATCTTCCGATTTTTGTCTGTAGGGATAACGTTTCTATTAACAATATCTTTCAGGACCCTTTCCTTCGTTTTATGATCTGTGGAAAAGAAGTTCCTATAAAATAATCTAATAGGGGGTACAGGTGTTGTGTTAGTTGTCTCTTCAGAGGTTGCATGGCGTTTCACTTTCCTTCTTACGATGTCTTCAACGAAACCATTGGAGAAGCCGTTGTTGACTAGGACCTGCCTTACCCTACAGAGTTCTTCATCGACTTGCTTCCATCCTGAGCTGTGGCTGAGAGCACGGTCGACATAAGCGTTAACAACACTCCTCTTGTACCTGTCTGGGCAGTTGCTGTTGGCATTTAGGCACATTCCTATGTTCGTTTCCTTAGTGTAGACTGCAGTGTGGAAACCTCCGCTCTTTTCCATGACTGTTACATCTAGAAAGAGCAGCTTCCCATCCTTTTCCATCTCGTAAGTGAAACGCAGCACGGAACTCTGCTCAAATGCCTCCTTCAGCTCCTGCAGATGTCTGACATCAGGTACCTGTGTAAAAATGTCGTCAACATACCTGCAGTATATGGCCGGTTTCAAGTTCATTTCGACTAAGACCTTTTGTTCGATGGTACCGATGTATAAGTTCGCAAACAGGACACCTAGGGGAGAACCCATGGCGATCCCATCTACTTGCTTATACATGTGCCCATAGGAAGGAGGAGGAGGAGGAAGGAGGAGTAGGTAAGGTAGAAAGGAGGAGGCCGAGAAGGAGGAGGAGGAGGATGCGGAGGAGGTCGAGAAGGAGGAGGAGGTCGAGTTGGAAGGAGGAAGAATTCCAGGAAGAAGGACTAGGTCGAGGAGGAAGAAGAATGAGGCCTAGGAGGTAGGAGGTCGAGGCAGAGGGTGTAAATTGTATAAATAAGTGTAATACATTCCAAAGTAATTCACTTCTTTTCTTCACCTTAAAATTACGAAAATGGGTTTTGGAGAACTCCTATTTCAGCTAAGCCCTGATACTAAGAAAATAGTTAAGAGGGAAAAGCCCTAAAGAAGCCCTAAACCAGAAAATAGTAAATACAGAATATGTGGTCATATTCACTGAGACATGTTTGAAAGAAAACCTGCTGCCAGTATACACCAATATTATATATATATATATATATATATATATATATATATATATATATATATATATATATATATATATATATATATATATATATATATATATATATATATATATATATATATATAAAGTTCAGGTGATAAGATATCCACATAAAGGTGTAGTGTTGTTCTATATAGACTCTTTTCATTAGATGTTCTGTTGACCTGTTTCTTAAGGTATTATATATATCACCTTGCATATAAAGCATATAAGGGACATGGCTATAGATTATCGCCTCCTGACTGTCTTGATAACTTTAAATACTGACCCAACATTAGCTGCGTCCAACCATCTCATAGAACTCCAGTGTGTAGGTGTGATATTAAACCTCAATATTACTCGCCTGATAATTTAACATTTGCAATATCAAATGAGTATATACTTAAAGTGCATCCACAAGAGTTAGAAAATAAAACAATACAAATAAATACAGAACAGGGAAATGTTTTCAAGAGTTTCTCCTAATAAATAATAGGGTGTCAAGTGTTAATCTATATAAATAAATAAGACTGGAAATATTCGTTTGTTCAAAATCGCTAATCTCCGAAAGTTCTTCACTGATTGCTTTGAAATTCTGACACAACGTTGCATTCAAATAAACGCGTGTTTTTATGTATCTACTAAATACATGCCTCACCGATGACAGGAAAAAACATTCGTTTTTTTTAAACAGCGCCATCTGTTGGACGTAAGAGAAACACACACTATAATCTCCAAAAATTCTTCACTGATTGCTTTGAAATTTTGACACAACATTCCATTCATATAAGCACGTGTTTTTATATATCTACTAAATAGATGCCACACCTTTGATTGGGAAAAACATGCTTTTCTTTAAAAAGAGCGCCATCTGTTACACGTAATATCAACAGACGCTATACTAAATATGTTACGATTACATTTCAATGTTTCTGATTGCATTGATAAATTTAGTTTTCATAGATTTTGAATTATTTTTATTTGTATTTAAATATTTTGTGTGACATTGCATTGGAATTAAGCTGTGTTGTTTACCATACCGTTCATTTCATGAGTATAGTTTTTTTTTTTTTTTTAATTTTTTCATTGTTTTTCGTTTTGTTTTTAACTGTTTTTCTTATATTTCAGTGATGAGGAACATTAGTTCATTTGATGTTCCCAATTTTCTGAAGGGAACGAGGGGACAGGAAAATGGTGAAAGGTAGGGAGGATAAGGGGACAGGGGAGTGGAGGATGGTAGGAAGGACGAGGGGGACGGGAGAGGGGGGAATAGTATGGAGGACATGGGAGAGGAAAGTGGGGGATGGTGAGGGAAAACAAAGGGACGGGGAAGGGGGAGAATGATGGGGCGGACGATGGGATGGGAGGAATGGAGAATAGTGTTTAGGAAGAGGGAATAGGTGTGGGGGTATGGTTGGGAGGACGAGGGGATGGGGTAGTGGGAGATGGTGGGGAGGCCGCAGGGACGGTCGTGTGGGGGGTTGTAGGGAGGATAAGGGACGGGGAGGGGGAATGGTAGGGAGGACGAGGGGAGGGGAGACGGGGAATCGGTGTGAAAACGATGAAACGGGGATGATGGGGAGGACTGGGGGACAGGGGAATGATGATGTGGTTCAGCAACGCACATGTGTTGCTAAGCCACATCAACGCGTGGCCGGGTATAGCTAGAAATCTATAAACATTACGAGCAGTTTAACATATCAAAGCAATTGATTTGCTCATTAATTTCATATATGCTTTAAAATTACAATGTCTTGTGACAATATATAAATATTATACATAACCATAACCTAACGAATATAACCATAACCTCAGAGAAATATATATTGAGATATTTCGTGTTTTTACCTTTCATATAAGATAATTTTGGTCAATTACTTATAGGTATAATAATAACTACGAAGCATCTCTGAAAGGTGATATTCTTCTCTTGGTCAGATTAGAGTCTATACGAATTATAGAGGGCCCGTGATCACTGCTGACTACGTGGCTCAGATGGTCCCAAAGGACCGCCGTCAACACGTCCGAGTGATGGACATTGCCGCAGGTACAGTACAGTTTGTCTTCAACATAATGATCAATTACCTAAATGCTAAAATAATTAATCTTAAACTTTCCTTATATTATGAAAAATAGGACATGGGTCTTAGCTATGGCTGAGACCCAACGAAGTCCCTGTAATCTATAGACTATGTCCAGGTAATGTTCAATCTCGTTCAAACATTCCTATGTACCTTGTATCCATAAATGTGTTTGTAACACTGCTGACTGGGTGAATCGTTATGCATTACCAATTTATAATCTATTGAATGTGGACAAAATATGCTAAGAATAATTTTGGAAAATATATAAGTATTTGAATAATGTTTGAGTAGTAAACATGATGTTCCACAATGCGTCATGTTTAGTAACATAGAACATTATATTTAGGTTACAGGGCAACGTGCACCACGAAGCTGTTTATTGTTGATAATAATAATGATGTTAACTTACGAATGAATGAATGATTGTAAATGTTTCTAACAATTTCAGTGGTCATATGCTTTTTTTTTCATTATGGCATTCGTTTTTGTTGCAATATAAATTTATATAGATGTTTATACATATATAAATATTATTTTATACCAGAAAATTGTATTTTTAAAAGAGAAATATGTTAATGTTTTATATTCGAATGATTTGACATTTCCAACGTTTATGACACGAAGGAAATGTTTGAAATTATATGGAGAGTGAGAGAACGATGCCTCTTCCTCCTCGAGGGATAGGCCAGTTGACTCACTGGTCAGGCGAGGCCAGTTGACCCACTGGTCAGGGTAGGCCAGTTGGCTCCCTGGTCATTGTAGGCCAGTTAGCTTCTCAGGTACCCTGACCAGCGGGTCAACTGGCCTACCCTGACTTGTGAGCCAACTGGCCTACCCTGACCAGTGAGCCAACTGGCCTACCCTGACCAGTGAGCCAACTGGCCTACCCTGACCAGTGAGCCAACTGGCCTACTCTGACAAGTGAGCCAAATGACCCATCCTGACCAGTGAGCCAACTGGCACAACCTGACCAGTGAGCCAACTGGCACAACCTGACCAGTGAGCCAACTGACCCATCCTGACCAGTGAGCCAACTGGCCCACCCTGACCAGTGAGCCAACTGACCCATCCTCACCAGTGAGCCAACTGGCCTACTCTGACAAGTGAACCAACTGGCTCATCCTGACCAGTGAGCCAACTGACCGATCCTGACCAGTGAGCCAACTGGCCTACCCTGACCAGTGAGCCAACTGGCCTACCCTGACCAGTGAGCCAACTGGCACAACCTGACCAGTGAGCCAACTTGCACAACCTGACCAGTGAGCCAACTGGCCCACCCTGACCAGCGGGCCTACTGGCCTAATATGACCAGTGAGCCAACTGGCCTACCCTGTCCAGCGATCCAACTGGCCTACCATGATCAGTAAGCCAACTGCCCGAACTTGACAAGTGAACCAACTTGCCTACCCAGCCCAGCTGGCCAACCGGCCTACCCTTACCAGTGAGCCAACTGGCCTACCCTGCCCAGCGAGCCAACTGGCCTACCCTTACCAGTGAGCCAACTGGCCAACCCTGACCAGCGAGCCAACTGGCCTACGCTTACCAGTGAGCCACCTGGCCTACCCTGACCAGCGAGCCAACTGGCCTACCCTGATCAGTAAGCCAACTGGCCAACCCTGACCAGTGAGCCAACTGACCTACCTTGACCAGTGAGCTAACTGGCCTTCCCTGACCAGCGAGTCAACTGACCTACCCTGATCAGTAAGCCAACTGGCCAACCCTGACCAGTGAGCCAACTGGCCTACCCTGACCAGCGAGCCAACTGGCCTACCCTGATCAGTAAGCCAACTGGCCTACCCTGACCAGTGACCCAACTGGCCAACCCTGACCAGTTAGCCACCTAGCTTACCCTGACCACCAGACCAATTGGCCTACCCTAACAAGTGAGCCAACTGGCCTACTGTGACCAGTGAGCCATCTGGCCTACCCTGACCAGCGAGCCATCTGGCCTACACTGAGCAGGGAGCCATCTGGCCCACCCTGACCAGTGAGCCAACTGGCCTACCCTGACCAGCAGGTAAACTGGCTCACCCTGACCAGGGAGCCAACTGGCCTACCCTCACCAGTGAGCCAACTGGCCCACCATGACCAGCGAGGCATTTGGCCTACCTTGACCAGCGACCTAACTGGCCTAACCTGACCTGGGAGCCAACTGGCATACCCTGACCAGTGAGCCAACTGGCCTACCCTGATCAGTGAGCCAACTGGCCTACCCTGACCAGCGAGCCAGCGGGTTTATCCTGACCAGTGAGCCAACTAGCTTACTGTGGCCAGTGACCTAACTGACCAACCCTGACCAGCGGATCAGCTGGCTTATTCTGACCAGTGAGCTAACAGGCCTATCTTGACCTGCGAGCAAACTGGCCTACCCGGACCAGTAAGTCAACTGGCCTACCCTTACCAGTGAGACAACAGGCCTACCCGGATTAGCGAGCCAACTGGCTAACCCTGACCAGTAAGCCAACTGGCCTATCCTGACCAATTAGCCAACTAGCTTACCCTGACCAGCGACCCAACTGGCCTACCTTGACCAGCGAGCCAACTGGGCTAACCTGACCAGTGAGGTAACTGGCCTACCTTGACCAGTGAGCCAACTGGCCTACCCTGACCAGCAGGCCAAAAGTCCTACCCTGACCAATGAGCCAACTGGCCTACTCTGACCAATGAGCTAGCTGGCCTACTCTGACTAGTGAGCCAACTGGCCTACTCTGACCAGCGAGCTAACTGGCCTAAACTGACCAGTGAGCCAACTGGCCTACCCTGACCAGCGGGTCAACTGGCCTACTCTGAACAGTGAGCCAACTGGCCAACCCTGAAAAGTGAGCCAACTGGCCTACCCTGACCAGTGAGCCAACTGATTTACCTTGACCAGTGAGCCAACTGGCCTATATGACCAGTGAGCCAACTGGCCTACCCTGACCAGAAAGCCAACTGGCTTACTCTGACCAGTGAGCCAACTGGCCCACCCGGTCCAGTGAGCCAACAGGCCTACCTTGACCAGCGGGTAAACTGGCCTACCTTGTCCAGTGAGTCAACTGGCCTACCCTGACGAATGAGCCAACAGGCCTACTTTAACTAGTGAGCCAACTGACCTACTATGACCAGTTAGCCAACTGGCCTACTCTGACCCGCGAGTTAACTGACCTACGCTGACCAGTGAGCCAACTGGCCTACCCCAACCAGGGAACCAACTGGCCTACCCTGACCAGTGAGCCAACTAGCCTTCCCTGACCAGTGAACCAACTGTCCTACCCTGACCAGTGAGCCAACTGGCCTACCATGAAAAGCGAACCAACTGGCCTACCCTGACCAGGGAGCCAACTGGCCTACCCTGACCAGGGGGCCAACTGGCCTACCCTGACCAGGGAGCCAACTGGCCTACCCTGACCAGGGGGCCAACTGGCCTACCCTGACCAGTGAGCCAACTGGCCTACCCTGACCAGGGAGCCAACTGGCCTACCCTGACCAGGGAGCCAACTGGCCTACCCTGACCAGGGGGCCAACTGGCCTACCCTGACCAGTGAGCCAACTGGCCTACCCTGACCAGGGGGCCAACTGGCCTACCCTGACCAGGGAGCCAACTGGCCTACCCTGACCAGGGGGCCAACTGGCCTACCCTGACCAGTGAGCCAACTGGCCTACCCTGACCAGTGAGACAGCTGGACTACCATGAAAAGCGAGCCAACTGGCCTAACCTGACCCGTGAGTCAACTGGCCTAACATGACCATTGAGCCAACTGGCCTACCCTGACCAGTGAGCCAACTGGCCTACCTTGACCAGTGAGCCAAGTGGCCTACCCTGACCAGCGAGCCAGCGGGCCAACCTTGACCAGTGAGCCAACTGGCCTACCTTGACCAGTGAGCCAACTGGCCTACCCTGACAAGTGGGTCAACTGGCCTACACTGACCAGGGAGCCAGCTGTCCTACCCTGACCAGCGGGTCAACTGACCTACCTTGACCAGCGAACCAACTGACCTACCTCGACCAGAGAGCCAACTGGCCTACCCTGACAAGTGAGCCCACTGGCCGACCCTAACCTGAGCCAACTGGCCTACAATGACCAACGGGTAAACTGGCCTACCCTGACCAGTGAGCCAACTGGCCTACCCTGACCAGTGAGCCAACTGGCCTACCCTGACCAGTGAGCCAACTGGCCTACCCTGACCAGTGAGCCAACTGGCCTAACATGACCATTGAGCCAACTGGCCTACCCTGATCAGTGAGCCAACTGGCCTACCTAAACCAATGCGCCAACTGGCCTACCCAGACCAGCGAGCTAACTGGCCTACCTTGACCAGTAAGCCAACTGGCCTACCCAGCCTAACTGGCCAACTGGCCTACCCTGACCAGTGCATAAACTGGCCTACCCTGACCAGTGAGCCAACTGACCTACGATGACCAGCGAGCCAACTGGCCTACCCTGTCCAGCGAGCCAACTGGCCTACCATGATCAGTAAGCCAACTGGCCGAACTTAACAAGTGAACCAACTTGCCTACCCAGCCCAGCTGGCCAACCGGCCTACCCTTACCAGTGAGCCAACTGGCCTACCATGACCAGCGAGCCAACTGGCCTACCCTGATCAGTAAGCCAACTGGCCAACCCTGACCAGTGAGCCAACTGACCTACCCTGACCAGTGACCCAACTGGCCAACCCTGACCAGTTAGCCACCTGGCTTACCCTGACCAGCAGACCAATTGGCCTACCCTAACCAGTGAGGCAACTGGCCTACTGTGACCAGTGAGCTATCTGGCCTACCCTGACCAGCGAGCCATCTGGCCTACACTGAGCAGGGAGCCAACGGGCACAACCTGACCAGTGAGCCAACTGGCCTACCCTGACCAGCAGGTAAACTGGCTCACCCTCACCAGTGAGCCAACTGGCCCACCATGACCAGCGAGGCATTTGGCCTACCCTCACCAGTGAGCCAACTGGCCTACATTGACCAGCGACCCAACTGGCCTAACCTGACCTGGGAGCCAACTGGCATACCCTGACCAATGAGCCAACTGGCCTACCCTGATCAGTGAGCCAACTGGCCTACCCTGACCAGCGAGCCAACTGGCCTACCCTGACCAGCGAGCCAGCGGGTTTATCCTGACCAGTGAGCCAACTAGCTTACTGTGGCCAGTGACCTAACTGGCCAACCCTGACCAGCGGATCAGCTGGCTTATTCTGACCAGTGAGCTAACAGGCCTATCTTGGCCTGCGAGCAAACTGGCCTACCCGGACCAGTAAGCCAACTGGCCTACCCTGACCAGTGAGACAACTGGCCTACCCGGATTAGCGAGCCAACTGGGCTAACCTGACCAGTGAGGTAACTGGCCTACCTTGACCAGTGAGCCAACTGGCCTACCCTGACCAGTGAGGTAACTGGCCTACCTTGATCAGCGAGCCAACTGGGCTAACCTGACCAGTGAGGTAACTGGCCTACCCTGACCAGCAGGCCAAAAGTCCTACCCTGACCAATGAGCCAACTGGCCTACTTTGACCAGTGAGCCAACTGGCCTACCCTGACCAGCAGGCCAAAAGTCCTACCCTGACCAGTGAGCCAACTGGCCTACTCTGACCAATGAGCTAGCTGGCCTACTCTGACTAGTGAGCCAACTGGCCTACCCTGACCTGCGAGCTAACTGGCCTACCCTGACCAGTGAGCCAACTGGCCTACCCTGACCAGTGGGTCAACTGGCCTACCCTGACCAGCGGGTCAACTGGCCTACTCTGAACAGTGAGCCAACTGGCCAACCCTGAAAAGTGAGCCAACTGGTATACCCTGACCAGTGAGCCAACTGGTTTACCTTGACCAGTGAGCCAACTGGCCTATATGACCAGTGAGCCAACTGGCCTACCCTGACCAGAAAGCCAACTGGCCTACTCTGACCAGTGAGCCAACTGGCCCACCCGGTCCACTGAGCCAACAGGCCTACTTTGACCAGCGGGTAAACTGGCCTACCTTGACCAGTGAGTCAACTGGCCTACCCTGACGAATGAGCCAACAGGCCTACTTTAACTAGTGAGCCAACTGACCTACTATGACCAGTTAGCCAACTGGCCTACTCTGACCCGCTAGCTAACTGACCTACCCTGACCAGTGAGCCAACTAGCCTTCCCTGACCAGTGAACCAACTGTCCTACCCTGACCAGTGAGCCAACTGGCCTACCATGAAAAGCGAACCAACTGGCCTACTCTGACCAGGGAGCCAACTGGCCTACTCTGACCAGGGAGCCAACTGGCCTACTCTGACCAGGGAGCCAACTGGCCTACCCTGTCCAGGGAGCCAACTGGCCTACCCTGACCAGTGAGCCAACTGGCCTACCCTGACCAGTGAGCCTACTGGCCTACCCTGACCAGTGAGCCAACTAACCCACCCTGACCAGTGAGCCAACTGGCCTACCCTGACCAGTGAGCCAACTGGCCTACCCTGACCAGTGAGCCAACTGGCCTACCCTGACCAGTGAGCCAACTGGCCTACCCTGACCAGTGAGCCAACTGGCCTACCCGGGCCAGTGAGCCAACTGGCTTACGCTGACCCGCGAGCTATCTGGCCTGGTTGATACCTGGTTGATACCTGGTTGATGGGGTTCTGGGAGTTCTTCTACTCCCCAAGCCCGGCCCGAGGCCAGGCTCGACTTGTGAGAGTTTGGTCCACCAGGCTGTTGCTTGGAGCGGCCCGCAGGCCCACATACCCACCACAGCCCGGTTGGTCCGGCACTCCTTGGAGGAATAAATCTAGTTTCCTCTTGAAAATGTCCACTGTTGTTCCGGCAATATTTCTTATGCTTGCTGGGAGGACGTTGAACAACCGCGGACCTCTGATGTTTATACAGTGTTCTCTGATTGTGCCTATGGCACCTCTGCTCTTCATTGGTTCTATTCTACATTTTCTTCCATGTCGTTCACTCCAGTACGTTGTTATTTTACTGTGTAGATTTGGTACTTGACCCTCCAGTATCTTCCAGGTGTATATTATTTGATATCTCTCTCGTCTTCTTTCTAGTGAGTACATTTGGAGGGCTTTGAGATGATCCCAATAATTTAGGTGCTTTATTGCGTCTATGCGTGCCGTATATGTTCTCTGTATTCCCTCTATTTCAGCAATCTCTCCTGCTTTGAAGGGGGAAGTGAGTACTGAGCAGTACTCAAGACGGGACAACACAAGTGCCTTGAAGGCCTACTGTGACAAATGAGCCAACTGGCCTTCTCTGACCCGTGAGCCAACTGGGCTACCCTGACCAGTGAGCCAACTGGCCTACCCTGACCATTGAGCCAACTGGCCTTCCGTGACCAGTGAGCCAACTGGCCTACCCTGCCCAGCTGGCCAACTGGCCTACCCTGACCAGTGAGCCAACTGGCCTACCCTGACCAGTGAGCCAACAAGCCTATCTTGACCAGTGAGGCAACAGACTTACTCTGACCAGCGGATCAACTGGCCTACCCTGACCAGTGAGCCAACTGGCCTACCCTGACCAGCGGGCCAACTAGCCTACCCTGACCAGCGAGCCGACTAACCTACCCTGACAAATGAGCTAACTGGCCTAATCTGACCAGTGAGCCAACTGGCCTACTCTGACCAGCGAGCTTACAGGCCTACCCTGACCAGTGAGCCAACTTGCCTACCCTGACCAGTAAGCCAACTGGCCAACCCTGACCAGTAAGCCAACTAGCCTACCCTGACCAGCGAGCCAACTAGCCTACCCTGACCAGTGAGCCACCTGGCTTACTGTTACGCCCACTGTGGGTCGCAACCGGGTTCTTTGATTGTATAATCAAAATGATAGCATCCGATCCCAAGTCGGTAGTACGCTTTCAAGAAAGTGGCTATGTAGTGCATAAAAAAAATGAGGGGATGAACAAAATTTGTTGTTCCTCTCATCAATGTATTAAATATCTTTCCACCACCGTTAGGTATATATATGTACACCGTCACCATATATAATATATAAAGAACAGATAGGCTATTACTACACCTATGTACGATCCTTTTGCTCAGGATATCAAACGTGTTCACGTGCAGAGTTCATCAATCCCCAGTATTTCTTCACTGTCCAGTAACGTATCCAATCTTACTGGGAAGAACACCGGCGAGTTCACCTGTACGTGGGCCAGCCCACTGAGAGTGTCACGAGGTGCCTGTACCCCCACGACCGCTCTCCAGCTACTCGCTGGCAGAGTACCTCACCCTCACGCTGAGCGGGGTCACAAACCAATAGAGGGGTAGCGATCCCCTGGCAACAGTCTCTAGTGACCAGCTAGCAGCTCTACTTAACAGGCACCTCCCTGGCGTCAGTCTCTCCCCTAAGCCAGTCCCAAAGGTACGCCGATGCTTTTCAACACTTAAGCACTTGCAGCTACCACACTGCTTCATCGGCGGCGGCTTACTTGGTCGTTTCTAGGACCCTGTAGGGAGACTGTGGGTCCTAGATGTCACCTCTGTGCATACAAAAACGTCATCAATGACCTAGCTGATACTGGCGAAACTAGGAATACCACTACCCACTGGGGAGTTGACATTGTGCTCTGTAGCACACACTAGGTGGCGCTGATCTTGATGCGTCACCTCACCAGAGGTCACTCACAACGACCCCTCTGGCTGACCAAGGCAGGAATCTTTAGCCATTTGCAAGTTTTAGATAGCCACCACCAGAGAGCATTGTTCATATTATGTACGATTCCCGGGGAGTTCGAGTGCGGACTCGTAGATGGCGGTGGAACTGCCACTCTACCCCATGACAAGGGTAATGAGTCCATAACAGCTACCCTGACTAGTGAGTCAACAGACCTACCCTGACCAGTGAGCCAACTGGCCTACCATGGCCAGTGACCCAACTGGCCTACCCTGACCAACGAGCCAACTGGCCTACCCTGACCAGTGAGCCAACTGGCCTACCCTGACCAGCGAGCAAACTGGCCTACCCTGACCAGTGAGCCAACTGGCCTACCCTGACCAACGAGCCAACTGGCCTACCCTGACCAGTGAGCCAACTGGCCTACCCTGACCAGCGAGCCAACCACTCACTGCCCACAATCAATTTGTCACACCCATAACCTCCTTCACACATTCCATAAACTACTTCCGGTGCCAGCACATTTGAGAGCGAGTGTATTACTAACGACGATGATGTGAAGAAGTGTAGAACTAACGACGACATCAGCAGTTGGACCAGGTGCGTCAGCCAATCAGTTGTGTTTATAGACAGAGGCCTAGCCATGTCATTGGTCAACAAGTGATTACGTCACGAAATCTTGGAGATATGTGAAGTGCCACAGGGCGGCATCTGGACTTAGACTTAGGTTAGGTTAGGTTAGGTTAGGTTAGGTGTTATTTTATAGAGGAAACCACTGTGAGACGGACCTCATTTGCACCCCTGGAGTGTGTGGTGGACTGACATATGCTAGTAAAATATGTAACTATTAATTATACATATATACAAGAAGGTACTTTGTGTTTAGGAAAGTACAGAGCACTGATGTTTTTACATTCTTGTAAAGCCACTAACACGCATTGCTTTAATCTAAAAGATAAATTTAAGTAGGTAATTTCTAACAAAATTTAAAAATGTTAACAGGTACATTTTAAGAAAATTTGAAGAAAATTAGTAGGAACATTGAAATAAAATCTGAGGATTATCAACAGGTACATTGAAGAATAATTCCAGAATTTTTCAAGGTACATTGTAGTAAAATTTGCGTTGAACATAACAACATGATATAAGATGATGGCAGTGATTACACCGGCCACAATGGTACCGTGCGTATTTAAAGCACTAAGGAGGAAATTAGGTACTTTTGGGTTTTACTTTTAAATTAGGAGTAGGTTGGACACCTTTTTAATTCATTGCGGAGTTCCATAGTCTACGTCTCTTAATTTTGATAGTGTTTACACAGATTTAGTTTGACTCTGGGGATATCAAAGATATATTTATTTCTAATGTGGTGTTTATGGGTTCTATTACATCTGTCCAGGAAGAGTTTCAGAACAGGATTTGCATCTAGGAACAAGGTTTTGTACACATAAATGGCACAATAGAATGTACATGCAGTGAGTTTATGTTTAGCATATTTAGGGATTTAAACAGTGGGGCTGAGTGTTGTCTGAAAGCAGAGTTTGTTATTGTTCTGATAGCAGATTTTTGCTGGGTGATGAAAGGCTGGAAGTAGTTTGCAGTGGTTGAACCCCCATGCATAGATACCATATGTAAGATAGGGACAGATTAGCACGTAATATAACGAGAGGAGAGCAGAGTTTCGAACACAATATCTGATTTTAGTGTAAATACCATATAACCGTCTTTGAGACTTTTTGGTTATGTATTGTATGTGGGTGTTGAAATTGAGTCTTTTGTCTAAGTACAGGCTAAGGAACTTTCCGTCATTTTTATTGCTGATGTTAACATTGTCTATCTGAAGCTGAATTGCATTTGTTGATTTGCTTCCAAATAAATGTAGTAGGTATTTTCTGTGTTTAGTGTGAATTTGTGGGTTGACATCAATAAGTAGACTTTTTTTTATTTGTTAAAATTCGTTGGACTACTGGTAAGAATCAGTGTCACGTGTGGAGTCTTAGAGCAAGTGATTGCCAATGAAGTAGTGATTCATCATTAGTGCCACAATTCCTGTGAAGTTTGTCCCAAGAGCTGTGTGTGGGACTTATTGAGGTGATCTTCGTATTAGGTCGCATTATGGATGTCAAGTGACAAGTAAGGTAATCTCGTCCAGGGGGGGACAAGTGTGTACCCTGGGTACCCACGCACGTCTCACTCTGAGTGCATGGGGTACCCAGTGGGTGTAACTGTACCCACGTGCGTACGGACTGTCATTAGTGTGTCTGTGCAAAAGCTAGAGATTTGGACGGTTGTGTCAGAGTGATAGACCGGCTCCCATGAGGCAATACCTGGTTGATGGGGTTCTGGGAATTCTTCTATTCCCCAAGCCCGGTCCGAGGCCAGGCTTGACTTGTGAGAGTTTGGTCCACTAGGCTGTTGCTTGGAACGGCCCGCAGGCACACATACCCACCACAGCCCGGTGGGTCCGGCACTTCTAGGAGGAATAAATCTAGTTTCCTCTTGAAAATATCCACGGTTGTTCCGGCAATATTTCTTATGCTTGCTGGGAGGGTGCTGAACAACCGCGGACCTCTGATGTTTATACAGTGTTCTCTGATTGTGCCTATGGCACCCTTGCTCTTCACTGGTTCTGTTCTGCATTTTCTTCCATTTCGTTCACTCCAGTACGTTGTTATTTTACTGTGTAGATTTGGTACTTGGCCCTCCAGTATCTTCCAGGTGTATATTATTTGATATCTCTCTCGTCTTCTTTCTAGTGAGTACATTTGGAGGGCTTTGAGATGATCCCAATAATTTAGGTGCTTTATCGCGTCTATGCGTGCCGTATATGTTTTCTGTATTCCCTCTATTTCAGCAATCTCTCCTGCTCTGAAGGGGGAAGTGAGTACTAAGCAGTACTCAAGACGGGACAACACAAGTGACTTGAAGAGTACAACCATTGTGATGGGATCCCTGGATATGAAAGTTCTCGTAATCCATCCTATCATTTTTCTGGCTGTCGCAATATTGGCTTGGTTATGCTCCCTAAACGTTAGGTCGTCAGACATTATTATTCCTAAATCCTTTACATGCTGTTTTCCTACTATGGGCCCATTTGATTGTGTTTTATACCCTGTATTATGTTTAAAGGTCCTCATTTTTACCGTACATGAGTACCTGGAATTTATCACTGTTAAACATCATGTTATTTTCTGATGCCCAGTCGAAAACTTTATTAATATCAGCTTAAAGTTTTCAATGTCTTCAGCCGAGATAATTTTCATACTGATTTTTGTGTCATCTGCAAAGGATGATACGAAGCTGTGACTTGTATTTTTGTCTATATCTGATATGAGAATAAGGAAAAGCAGCGGTGCAAGGACTGTACCCTGAGGTACAGAGCTTTTAACTGTACTTGGACTAGATTTTATATGGTTGACCGTTACTCGCTGAGTCCTGTTTGACAGAAAACTGAGTATCCAGCGTCCTACTTTACCGGTTATTCTCATTGACTTCATTTTGTGTGCTATCACACCATGGTCACATTTATCGAAAGCCTTTGCGAAGTCCGTGTATAACACATCAGCATTCTGTTTTTCTTCTAATGCCTCAGTGACTTTGTCGTAGTGCTCAAGTAACTGTGAGAGGCACGATCTTCCCGCTCTAAATCCATGTTGGCCTGGGTTGTGAAGGTCATTGGTCTCCATGAAATTGGTGACCTGACTCCTAATCACTCTCTCAAATACTTTTGTTATTTGCGATGTTAGTGCAACTGGTCTATAATTCTTTGCCAATGCTCTGCTCCCTCCCTTGTGTAGAGTTGCTATGTCTGCTACTTTAAGTGCATCTGGTATCTCCCCCGTGTCCAAGCTCTTCCTCCACACTGTACTGAGTGCCTGTGCTACTGGCACTTTGCATTTCTTTATAAATATATAATTCCATGAGTCTGGACCTGGGGCCAAGTGCATGGGCATGTTTTCAATTTCTCTTTCAAAATTTAGTGCGCTCGTGTTGATATAAGTTATATATACAGGGGTTTGAATATCTGCTTTTTTAGGATTTCACTAATTTCTTTGCCATCCTCCGTGTTTGAAACTTCACTTGTACGAATAGGTCCAATACTGGCAGTAGTTTTTGCTTTTGATTTCGCATATGTGAAGAAGTATTTTCGATTTTTCTTTATTTCCTGAATTAGCTTTCTGCAAAGCCTTTCTTCAGTTTCATATGAGTGTTTCAATTTCCGCTCGATTTCTTCAATCTCCCTATTTAAATTATTCCTTCTTTGACAGGAAATTCGTGTCTACATATGCAGTTCCATTATTTTTTTCCTGCGTTTATAGTGTCGTCTGCATTTTCTTTCTACGTTGGATCTCTTACTGGCTTTCCTCAAAGGAACATGTTTCAGACAGACTTGATACGCTTACGAAGTCAGTTTTTCTATTCCTTCTGTAGGACTTCTAATACTTAAAACAGTTTCCCATGGAATGTTTTTATGTTCCCTGTTTATTATCTCCCAGTCTATCCTTTTATTATTAAAATGGAATTTACTGAATAGCCCCTCTCGCTTTATCAACGTTTTTAGGTCTATTCTGAGTATTGATGGTCGTTTGCACTTCAATAAGCTTGTGATCTGAATATTTGGTATCTGATATCGTAATGTCTCTGATAATGTCTTCATTGTTCGTAAAGACCAGATCTACAATATTTTCATTTCTCGTTGGCTCCGATATCTGCTGATTGAGTGAAAATTTGTCACAGAATCTAAGTAGTTCTCTAATCTGTAGTTGGTTAGGTCCTGATAGATTTTCTGTTATAATATTATTGTTTGCTATTCTCTACCTGAGACTAGGCAAGTTGAAGTCACCTAGGAAAGTAATATCAAGTATCGGGTTCTCCAAATTATCAAGGCTATTCTCTATTTTGTTTATCTGTTCTGTGAATTCCTCAGCCGTTGCATCTGGCGGTTTGTATATTAGAATAATCACTAAATTTATTTTCTCTATTTTTAATCCCAGTACCTCTACCACCTCATTTGTAACAATACACTACAATAGTATAGTGGTTGTGTAGGGACTTTACCGTGGATGATCAGCTTGAGGTGAGAGTTTTATTCGGCTTTGTCTTGAATATTTAAGATCGAGCTCCCTCTCTGCAAGGAAAAGATAACCAGTCATCGAAGTCTGCATAATTCACCACCTGAATAGCCACAGGCGGCTGTCACCTGAGGCCAACATCATCGTCAGTGTATGGATGACTGGTGTATGCATGGTTGGTGTTGCAAGGTAGTTGTATGCATTATTGTGTATGTAGAACATTATAAACGTTAGGATAAAGGGCCTCTTTGATGCAAAATTATTTGGTGATTATTGATCCTATCTTCGATCAATCAGAGTATATCTTGCAACGAGCTTGTCTGGATCTGGATCCATTGAGACTGTGTAAATGTCAAGCTGTCACCCTTGGTTAAGACAACCATGGTTTTGACAACCAAAATGGGGCGTGTTACATCACATGTTGAGTGACCACCGTGTGTGTAAGGTTATGTAACACATGTCAGTTTGGATTGTTATCATCTTGCCTTGTAACAGTTTTTAGGTGATACTGAAAGTGTTGTGATTGATTAAATACTTTGTGAAGTCTCAGTGATACGTATTAGTTGTTTACTACAGTTGTCTCAGTGACACGTAGGTAAGTTGGTTTTATCGGCGTCGCAGTGGCATGTAGGTAAGTGGGTGTTATCGGCGTCAGTAGGGTAAAAGGAGACAAAAAGGGCATTTATTTTCAAAGGCGATTGGGCAGTGTTGGCCTGACTAGATCTCCGGGACAGGAGCTGGAAAAAAGTATTTACCTTGTTAGGTTAGAGCACGAATCACGCAGTATCGCCTGACTAGATGGGGGTGGTAGTGGTCCATACCTCTCCCCCCACTGCTCTTGTCAAATGGTGGGTGTCCACATGTTCTCACCTAGTTGTGTCTTGTTGTTATCCTGCACCGGCCAATGTGGCATGTTTAATCATGTGTCAAAAGTATGGTGTGGTGTGCCAATAAAAAACTATAGTGTGGCTAAACAAAACACAGGTGAATGGAATATAGTGCAGCTAGTTTTTATTTTGGAGTATTTTAATAACAAAAGTATTTTTGTGTTTTTGTAAATAAATACTCCAATATACCTCTCTATATAATTACTGATGCATGTACTTGAAATACAGCTGTCCCAATAATAATAATGCGAGTCCCTAGTTTATCCCACCCCCTTGTTAATAAGTTTGCAATATCAATAAGTTGGTAAAAAAAACTTATAAATAAAATATGGACAAGACTAGTGTTTATTGGGGGGGGGGGGGTATTTATTATTTCGCCTTCATTTTTTATACAAATCACCCCATAATGTTTACCATTTTTACTAGGTCCCTTTCCAGAAAAAACGGTACTTCACATCTTTCCATCTCCGGTTTTCCTTAAAAGAGAACGAGGATAGTTTCAAAATCAATTGTTCTCCTTTGAAAATATATACTAGGCGAACAGGTGGCCTTTAAAAATATTATTATCAAACAAAGCACATGTGTGTTTCCAAAAATAAACTAGTTCACTATTCAATGAGATGAGCAGGTATTGCCCTCGGCGTTAATATCTCCCCAAGAGCCAGCCAGCCAGCTGACAAGACTTATTATTATTATTATTATTATTATTATTATTATTATTATTATTATTATTATTATTATCATTATTAGTATTATCATTATCGTTATTATTATTATTATTATAGAGTTCCTATACAAACAAAAAGCCAATAAATTTTGTTTTCAAATAGAGCACAAGGGGTAGCTAGTGTTATTTCCCTAGACTAGTCGGCTGATGTCAAATTGCTTTTTATTCACAGATTGAGCGATAACCCATCCAGCTGCGACTTAGCAGTGTCCCGCATAAAAGATAATCACCTGCAGGGTTGGCTCAGGTAGTCACCAGCAATGTACCTCCCTCAGGGACAATGAGTAGTTATTTCCCTAGGGCCTTATTTGAAAACAAAACCTCTTGTGTTCTATGCCAGAACCCCGGGTATCAACACACTCGCCCCTAACAGTCACACACCGCCTCGCAAATCAAATTTATCTCAAAAGGGCAGAGTATCTTGGGCTGTTTCTGCCGTCGTTTATTTAAGACCCCATTAATGGGCTCCCAATAGCAAATATTAATCATGATCTTCGCTGGTGGACTCGTCAGTACCTGGGGGCAGAGGTAAATTAGCTGCTGTTCCCGTCGTTTCAATCACTCACCAGCGCACCTCTTGTATCTGACCCGACCTGATGTCAAAGATACCGCTGTCATGTCCACGAGAAGGTAACTCCCTTATGAGAAAAACTACCGTCGCAGCTCTCACGCCCGCATGCCCACCGACTTCAACAAAGATTTCTTTCCCATGTATTCAAACAGCTTAAGTCTCTTTTTGTCAGTTTTTTTTTAAATTTCCGCAGTCTCTCTCTCGGACATGTGCAAATTCTCTCAAATTTACACATGTCACACAGACTCGCATAAACAGATACACAATCTCACTCGCATATACTTAAACAAATGTACGTTTTTACACACAAACATGCGCAAAAGGTTACACAAACACACTCAATTAAATATATCTTTTAACTTACGCAAACAAACACAGACTTACACATTCGCACAAATTCTCAGGCCCCCAATCTTACACACTTTCACAATCTCTCTCTCATGGCCATGAGAATTTTTTCTCAAACCCATACAAACTTACTTAAACACAACAGCTGAAAGGAACATCATGGGAAAATGGAGAAACCTCGGACAAGCCGCCATATTCCTGTCTTCTTGGAGACTACTACCGTCGGGCAAATTAATAATAATAAAAAAAAAAATGTGTGGAACACTCTTCCTGAAGCTGCACGCGCGCCCACGAATAGACGTGATTTTGCAAAAACTATATTTTTTTCAAATAATAAGCAAAAATATAAACCTATTTACATTGACATTATATTTACTAATAAAACGCCTCTGTTGTAATGAAGTACCATCGTGTATTATAATTATTTTACAATAAATATTATATAAATGTTGACCAGACCACACACTAGAAGGTGAAGGGACGACGACGTTTCGGACGTCGACTTGAGAATGGCCCAGGACGGCCCGAAGCGTCGTCGTCCCTTCACCTTCTAGTGTGTGGTCTGCTCAACATACTTTAGCCACATTATTGTGACTCATCGCCTGCATTACATAAATCCTTACCATATTTTATAAAATGTATATTTTAATAAAACAGAATCAGCTGGTTGAATAAAACACTATCAGTACTTCTGAAATATTAATGAAATAACGTGGATAAAAAATTTAGCTGCCCTCTAGTTAAACATATTTAAAAAAATTTACCTTAAGTAATCTGGAAAGTTACTCTCTCTTTGTGTTCCCCATCCCACGTTTCATCTCTCTATCTCTTCCCCATCCCAAATATGTCTTCATATATCTCTCTTTCTTTTTTCCAATCCCATCCCATATATTCTTCATATCTCTCTCTCTTCCCCATCCTATCTCCATGTTTAATCGTCTCTCTCTCCTCATCCCATATTTTTTGTTTTCCTCTCATTCATCTATTTCTCCATTTATCACACCGGATGCAGAGCAACCTTCACGCAGGTCTGCGTTTAGTTCCCAACGTCTAAGCTATTGGACATATATTTTCTCTAAATTAGGCTGTATCTCGCCCTGACCAACAGTTGGGCAGTAACTAAGCAATTGTAACGCATCCAGCCGCAGCCCGCTGGATAGTGGGGCAGTGGGCCTGATAAAAAATTCATCAATTGTTATACTAGCTCTCCAACCATGCCAGTTGTTTAATTTAGAAACTGCTGCTAATGTGTCTATGTGCGAGTACCCCTGGGAGTTTGTATCACCTGCTGATTTTGATCAATTGTAAACTCTGTCAGTATAACTATTCGCATAATTTGCGTCATTATATAAAGTTATGTGAAAATAATCGCAGAATTCAGAGATAACACCATCAATGGACCCTAAGAACCTATCCAAACACAGCTCAACCCGTCCTCTTAAAAATAACGTCACTTTTGGCTCGTATGCGCGATATGGCTAAATTTGGACGTAATTTGAAATGAAATCGACTCACAAAAGTGACGTTCTGCTCCGTTTTCTATTTGAGTCGTCCGGCCTACGCGCAGAGGTTATAAGTTGACTCTTTAAATTAACGTTTTTCATAACGTTTTTAAACTTTATAAGAATTTCCTGCCCACCTAACCTATCAGAGGACCCTTAACTTACTGTTGTTGAAAAAAAAAATCCCAAATTTATTTTCATTTTCAAATTACGTCCAAATTCGGCCATACGGGCAAACTGGCCAAAAGCGACGTTTTTTTTAAGAGGACAGGCTGCACAGCTAAGGCTAAATTTAACCAAATTTATCCCAATTTAAGAAAATTTCCACCAAATTTGCCTCAATTTATCCAAATTTATCCCAATATAATCCAATTTCCACCAAATTTGCCCGAATTTACCATATCATAGGATAGCCAAAAGCAAATAAATTTTTGGGCATAAACCTAAATGACCTGTACCTAACCTGTTTGGATCTTTTTTAAATATTGTAATTTTTTTCTTTAATAAGTACTCGTTTTGGATATGAACCCATCTACCCAGTGACTAACCTGCACGGATCTTTGCTGAATATTCCTGGCAATTTAGTTGTTTTGTTTTTTGGTTATGTACTCAACTTTCCTCGAAATTCTGATAAATTATGGAAATTGAGGTAGGAATATATTTTTACATTTTCCTAATTTACCCCAAATTAATCCCTAAATTAATATATAGAAATTAAGGTAGGAATATGTTTTCACATTATCCTAATTTACCAGAATTTCGAGGAAAGGGGCCGGGGTGTATATAGCCCCCAGAATCGCCTACATGTGTCCCCCTTGTTCGTGTTCCACCCGTGCTAAAGAGTCTGTCTTAGCAAACCCTGTCAATTCCACAGAGAATTTTGTAGGTGGGTATCATGTTTCCCATTACTGTTCTGTTTTCCAGGGACGTAAGGTTCAGCTTCCTTAGCCTTTCCTCATAGCACATACCTCTCAGTTCCTGGACGAGTCTGATGATATACCTCTGGATCTTCTCAAATTTTAAATTGTGTTTAACTAGGTATGGACTCCAGGCTGAAGCTGCAGATTCCAGGATATATACAAGGTCATGAACGATTCCTTACACAAGATTCTAAAGGCAGTTTTTATAATTGCCGCTGATAATATCCTTTCGATGTGGGCCTCTGGGGACAGGTTCGGTGTGATATCGACCCCCAGATCTTTCTCTCTATTTGACTCTTGCAGGATTTCACCTCCCAGATGGTACCTTGTGTTCAGCCTTCTGCTCCCTTCGCCTAATTTCATTACTTTACATTTTCCTGAGTTGAGCTTTAGTAGCCATTTTCTAGATCATTCCTCTAATTTGTCCAGGTCGTCCTGTAGTTTCTGTCTATCTTCATCTGTCTTGCTCCTTCTCATAATTTTTGCATCATCAGCAAACATTGAGAGGAATGAGTCTATACCCTCTAAAAGATCGTTTACATATGTTAGAAACAGGATGAGTCCAAGTACAGAGCCCTGTGGGACTCTGTTGGTGATATCTCGCCACTCTGATATCTTCCCCCCATCACAGTTACTCGCTGTTTCCTGTTGCTTAGACACTCCCTTATCCACTGGAGTACTTTACCGTTTACTCCTGCCTGTTGCTCCAACTTTTGTAGCAACCTTTTATGGGGTACTGTGTCAAAGGCTTTCTGACTGTCCAAGAAAATGCAGTCTGCCACGCTTCTCTTTCTGGCCTAATTTTTGTTGCTTGGTAATAGAATTCTATTAAACCTGTGAGGCACGATTTATCATCTCTGAACCCATACTGGTGGTGTGTTACAAAGTTATTTCCCTCCAGATGCACTACGAGCCTTTTCCTCACGATCTTCTCCATCACTTTGCATGGTATACAAGTTAAGGAAACTGGCCAGTAGTTCTGTGCCTCTTGCTTGTCACGCTTTTTGTATATTGGGACTACATTAGCTGTCTTCCAGCTTTCTGGTAGGTCTCCTGTTTACAGTGACCTGTTATAGACGCACCCGCTTCGGTGTTTATCTGCACTTTCTGCTGTCGGAACTGCCATTCTCGGGTTGGACTTCACAGTCACAGCAGACGTTGCATCCAACTAGACACACAGGGCACAACTCCATAACCCCACGGGATTGACGGATGCCTACACTAAGTTATTCACCACAGAGAGTGGCACACTTAATGTTTCTGCCCCTTCTTTTAGTATCCATAGTGAGAGTGCTTTGCCTTGTTCTATTGTGAAGACCTGGAATATTTTGCAGTTCTTCACACACCTCCTTGTCATTCTCTGTAAATCTGTTCTCACCTTTTCACCACTTGTTCCTTCACTGCTGTTTTCCTCCTGATGTTGCTGTGGAGCAGTTTTGGTTTGGGGCTTACCTTTACTTGCGATGTCATTTTCATACTGTCTCTCTGCTTCTCTCCTCACTCTGATGTACTCATTTCTTGCCCTCTGGTATCTCTCCCTGCTCTCTGGTGTTCTGTTATTCCTGTAGTTTCTCCATGTTCTTGTACTCAATTGCTTCACTACCTTACATTCCTGATTGAACCATTGGTTCTTTTGTTGTTTTTCGTTTTTCTCCTTTTGGGCTGGGATAAACATGTCTGCAGCATCCTAGCAGTTCTGGGTGACATAGTCCATCATATCTAGTATAGTCTTTTCTCTGAGTTCTGTTTCTCATTTTATTCCTATTAGTAAGTTCCATCATCATTATATTTTCCCTTTCGGTAATTAAATCTTTTCCCTTACAATTCTATCCTTAAATAGGTTATCCCTACTTCTACCAGATACTCAAATGTCAATACAATGTGGTCACTCATTCCCGTGGGGGCTTCAAATTTGACTTCCCTTATGTCTGACTCATTCAAGGTGAATATCAGGTAGAGTCCAGCTGGCTCATCATTGCCTCTCATTCTTGTGGGTCCCCTGACATGTTGGCTCTGAAAGTTTCTTGTTGCCACCTTAAAGAGTTTAGCTCTCTATGTATCTGCACCTCCAAGTGGGTCCCCATTCTCCCAGTTTATCTTTCCATGGTTGAAATCGTTCACGATTAATAGTCTGGAGCCATTCCTGCAGGCAACTAAAGCTGCTCTCTCTTTTATATTATTGGTTGCCATGTTGTTCCTATCGAACTCCTATCTGAGTCTTCTGTCATTTAGTGAAGGGTTGTAAATGACTGCTACTATTATCTTAGGTCCACCCATTGCCATAGTTCCTGTTATGTAGTCTCTGAATCCATCACAGCCCGGTATTTCTATCTTATTAAAACTCCAGTCCTTCCTTATCAGCAGGGTCACTCCTCCACCTCCTCTCTCTTCCCTCTCTTTCTGTACTATATAGTAGTCCTTTGGAAACACAGAGTTTGTTATGATTTCCAACTTGTTTCCGTGAGTCCTATTACATCTGGGTTTTCTTCCTGTGCCTTTTCTGCAAGTTCACTTGCTTTATTATGTATGTATGAATGTATGTATGTATGTTTGTATGTATGTATGTATGTATGTATGTATGTATGTATGTATGTATGTATGTATGTATGTATGTATGTATGTATGTATGTATGTATGTATGTATGTATGTATGTATGTATGTATAACCGAAAACTCTTGATCCCTGAAGGATTCGAACCCCGTTAGCCAGGGTCTCCAAAACCCTGGCAGTCCAGTGCTGTAATCACTTAGTCAGCATTTGTCTAAAAGTGTTGGGAAGTTGTGAGACCAACTTGCACCCAACATCTGACAACACTCCTGACATTTACTGGGCACCGATATTTCATCAAATCACTTCAGTATGCTAGGTAAACATGATTATCAAGTGTGCATAAAGCTTAATGATCCACACGCCAATATACAACCGAATCATTTACATAAAATCCAGTTTTTTCACTATGAATCTGTCTTTTATAATTAATATGCATGACTACTTTTTTCATTTCAAATATATTATTTTTCTGTTATGTATTTGTTATTATCTCTTTGATGTAACAATAATATTTTCCGTATTCATTGCAACATCCAACCAATCTAACTACACTATTAAATTATCTTATTACTGATGTATTCAGTATCTACTTTGCAACACTTGATATTTCAATGTATTCCTAGGCATCCTAGATAGTAGCCTAGGCCAATTAAATTTTCAGTGATAATATTTCTTTTTCTTCACTACATATTTCTAAGCTATTATAAAACCAATAGTTGTCAAGATTATGATTTTTAAGAATATAAAAATTCTTCTTTCAAATTTCGTGTGCCCCCAATGTAACAAGTATATTGAATAGCTTCTCATGATATAATACACAGTAGTTGGTTTATACCAATCCTGAAGTAACATATTTCAGGGTAGGTATAAAATAAATTGAGATAAGAAATATATTATATGATGATTATTTAGACGTGTACTATATTTGGTTTAGAAAAGAAATATAAGAAACAGAATAGGAATTTACCCGTTTTTAATAATAAATGTCAAATATGCAGCTTTTGTAAGCGTTTCACACATTTGAAAACAATCGTTTTTCCCTTTCATTTCAAATCATGTAAGTGACTACTAATACTACTATGTATAGACAGCAAGGAATCTGATGCTATTTGCACTTTTATTAGTTAATAAAGCAGCTTAATATTGAAGACTGTTTTGAAGATTTCATTTGAATACAAATAAGGAAAGTCTCGGTGAAAATTAGTGTTGTTATAAAATATTAGACGTGCAAATTGAAATAAACACTACTTATGTAATTGGTAATAATAGTAAAACAGTAAAATAACAAGCCTTGTTATATTATTCTGGTCTCTTACATCATAATAATATTCTTGTCTCATACTTCAATAACTTATTATTTCAGTATTGATTAATTTACTGAAGAATGGAATATATTCCACAGGTACCGGCGCTGTTGGCCTCGAACTGCACAAGAAAGAATTCACGTGAGTATAATGGGAATTTGTACCAGAGAATCCCTTCTGATTACTACATGTTTAGCGGAGTAGTTAGCATAGTTGGTTAACAACGATAATGTCCTGGGCTCGATAAGAATGAAGGACCATGCTAGGCAGGTCGTGTTTATTTCCAACAACTCCAGTTCATATATTTGACTAACAAAAGCTTCAAACTATCGAGTGTGTTTGTCTGTCTGACATTATATGGTAACTTGTTACATAATATGAATCCAAAGTGCCTGGCCAGTGTTCCCCAATATTTCTGGTGTCGTTGGGGACTGAGATTTCGTGAAATGGTGAAATATATGTTCCATGAAACATTAATAGAAAGTAACATTCTAGGAACATAGATGCCCTGGACCCCTCAGAAGGAATGTTGAACATTCTTAAAGAAACAGGAGTGTACAGCCTTATATATCAGGAGTTCATAAGCCAGGACCCGACAACCATTCCTGAAGGTGAGAACCTGTCCACATCTTTGTCTTTAATAAGTATAAATAAGTATGAAAATCCAGATTATGGCATTAAATTACCTAAATCCATAACTTATTTATAACATGTGTTCAATAATACTATCATAAATTTATAATAATTTTCTTCACTTATGTCTGTCATTAAAATAAATGCAATTTTTTCACGTTTTAATCATAGAAATTTTAGTCTTATATATTATTGTTATGCAAGTGCCGAGAGTTATGTTCCATTTAGTGTTGATGTAACGTTTTCTAAAGAATGGAAAGTGTCCTTCTTTGAATAAAGGGATTGGAGTCAACAGGAATCTGACGTTACGCCATGTGTGTAAGTCAATGGAGGCAGGTGTCATTACGGCGAGCTGTGATTGGTCATAATGACGCGAGGCATGACAGGGGAGAGAGGACGTAATGAGGGCAGTCAGGGAGGGAGGATCTCGAGAGGGCAGTCAGGGAGGGAGGATCTCGAGAGGGCAGCAGGTGTGGTAGGACCTCGGGAGGTTAGCAAGGGAGGGAGGACCTGAGGGATGGCAGTAGGTGTGGAAGGACCTCGAGAGGGCAGTAAAAAGGGAGGACCTCATGCAGGTCGCAGAGGGGGGAGCCAAGCAAACAATTTAGGTTGCCACAACGTACCAGGAAAGTTTTTGAAAGCAATGGAAACGTTTGTTTTCACGTATTAGTTACCTTATTTTGTGGGGTCGTAAATAGGTTGCCACAACTTATTGCACAACGTTGGCTAAACAAAATTTGAGACTTTGTGGCAACCATAAATATTGCAAAGAAGTGGTTTTCGGGAATAATGGTATATATAAAAGTGTAGAAATATATAAACAATATTTTTCTACAATTAGAAAAAATAAAACAGGAAAATAATTAAGAAGGGATCAACATTTAGTATTAATTATTTTCACTTAATGCAGAATCCATGGAGGAGGTGTTGGAAGTGTATATGGTGGTGGTAGTGGAGGTGGTGGTAGTTGTAGAGGAGGGTGTGGTAGTGGAGGTGACGGTTGTGGTGGTGGAGGTGGCAGTGGTTGTGGTGGTAGTAGTGGTTGAGGTGGTGGTGGGGGGTGGTTCGGGAGGTGGTGGTAGTGGTTGTGCTAGTGGAGGTGGTGGTAGTGGTTGTGCTAGTGGAGGTGGTGGTGGTGGTGGTTGTGGAGATGTTGGTGGTGGTAGACGTGGTTGTGCTATTGGAGGTGGTGGTGGTAGTGGAGGTGGTGGTGGTAATAGTAGTAGATATGGGGGTAGTAGTGGTTGTGCTAGTGGAAGTGGTGGTTGTGGTGGTAGTTGTAGTGGTAGTAGAGGTGCTGGTGGTGGTAGTGGTAGTGGTGGTGGTCCTTCTACCACACTTAAGGACATACTACCATTCTCAGGCTCACTCTACCATATTCAAGTACATCTTACCATCCTGAAGTTAATCCTACAATTCTCAAGAACATCCTACCATCGTCAAGTACATCCTACCATTCTCAAGTACATCCTACCATTCTCAAGAACATTCCAAAATACTCAAGCACACCTTATCATCCTCAAGTACACACTACCATCCTCAAATACATCTTACCATCCAAAAGTAGATCCTACAATACTCAAGTACTTCCCACAACCTTCAAGTACATCCTTTCATCTTCAACTACATACTACCATACTCAAATACATCCTACCATCCTCAAGTACATCCTACAATCTTCAAGTACATCTTAACATCTTTAAATACATCCTACAATCTTCAAGTACATCTTACCATCCTCAAGAACATCCTACAATCCTTAAGTACATTCTTCCATCTTCAAGTACATCCTACAATACTCAAGTATATCCTACCATCCTCAAGTCCACCCTTTACTCCTCAAGTACATCCTACCATACTCAAGTACATCTTACCATCCTCAAGTACATGCTTCTCTCCTTGAATACTTTCTACCATCCTCAAATACATCCTACCATCTGCAAGTAAATCCTACCATCCTCAATTATATCCTACAATCCTCAAGTACATCCTACCATACTCAGGTACATCCTACCATTCTCAAGTTCATCCTACCATACTGAAGTTCATCCTACTATACTGAAGTACATCTTACCATCCTCAAGTACATCCTTCCCTCCTTGAATACTTTCTACCATCCTCAAATACATCCTTCCATCTGCAAATAATCCTACTGTTCTCAATTATATCCTACCATCCTCAAGTACATCCTACCATACTCAAGTACATCCTACCATCCTCAAGTACATCCTACCATACTCAAGTACATCCTACCATCCTCAAGTTCATTCTCCCATACTAAAGTTCATCCTACCATACTCAAGTACATCCTACCATCCTCAAGTACATCCTACCATCATCAAATACAACCTACCATCCTCAAGTTCATCATTACCACCCTCACGTACATCCTGTGGGGAAAATCTTGCTCAGATTAATAATAATAAAATTCAATAATATCGAAGGACCACTCTTTTAAAGATAAATAAATTAATGAAATAAATTAGAAATAAATTTGAGAACCAGTACCTATGGATCTCTTGGATAATCACAAGTAAAATTATAAAAGCAATAAATGGACTGTAGATTAAAAATAAATATTGAGCAGATTCACACCACAAATTTTAGGGGGGGGGGGGTAATTTAAATGAGAAGTTAATGCACTACTTCTGCAATTAATACGACATTAATATATATCACATGGTAAAGAATATGTATGGACTATTAGAACTTATTTTAAATATTTTCAGATAAATGAATAATAATGTTCTACTAAACTACAAGAATGAAATAACAGCTTAGCTGTATGAAGATATAGTAGCATATGTTTGGCAGTAAACATCATGGAAACTGGTTGCTTCAGGATATTCTGTGAACACGTAATCTAGGTAGAGGCTTATCTCCCTTCTTGCTGTTAATACACAAGCTGAAATATGGGCAGTATGTAAATACTATCTAAAATGATATGATACCACACATATTTCTAAATTAAATGTGAGAGCACCCTGAAATAAAACTTACTAGTTACTTTTAGTGGGCATACAGTATGACGATAAACGTCCTGCCTAATATTAGGATGTGATCACAAACAACAAAAGCAATATGGACTTATGGTTTGCCGATACTGGTGTCTGAGAAATGATGAAGTTGCTCCGACACTCTAACATCTACAGTAGCAAGGATGATGCAATAACTAGACGGTAAATCTAGCGAGCTTCCAGACACTGTCTATCTGAGAAAAATGCCTGCTCCTTTCTCTGATCTTTCTCTCTCTCGCCCGCGCATGCACGGCAGCACGGAGTGCTGGAACGGAGGAAATAACTCCTATAACTTGCCTATCTATGCGAGATAATAAAGACAAGGTTAATCATAGGAGAGCTAATATTAATTAAACTCTTGCTATGTAACAATCAAAATGAAACGAAGTTCACATAGACGAAAAAGCTATAAGGGAGTTTATTCCTCCATAAATGCCCTGTGATAACAGCTCGCAACTGTATAAAAGTGATCCCAGCAGATAACGCTATATTGCTTGATCAATGGTGAATATATTATCAGCTAATAATTCTTGTTAAAGATTGCTGGAATAAAGGAGAATTTAACACAATTCTCTTAAATGTAGATGTTTTTTGCCCAGTCGTGCTGGCTGACGCAACACTCCATGGATACTGGGAAACTTTTGGCATGATTTCTATGCAGTATGATATGAATTAATATCATTACACTACTGATAATTAGTTTTAGTAAAATATAATGGTTAGTGCAAGAATTGTTTCTTAAAGAGCTAAAGGGTAGTAATTAAGTGTTGGAAATTTCCAACATAACTCCAGGGGGAGAAAACACTGGTCGCAGTTCATGTCTTAGTACTGACGTACCTGTTACTTTTCCCAGAAGTTATATTCATTAATTTAGCATATTAGTACTTTAGTAAGTACATAACGGATGTCCCGTATCTGCGAAACAGATGTGACACAAGTCTTTGTGGGAACATAAATCAAAATTTAAATATTAAACACTGGATTTTCTAAGGTCAAGAAATCTCCAAATCTACAGCAAACTTCAATAACTGGTGTCACAATGACTTGTACTAGTTCAGTTACACTGTCGTTGAATCATGCTTGCAGATCTCAGAAATCTTCTCAACGTCAGAAGATGGTCATCTGCAACTAGGCAGAATGAAAACACTGTTTAAGTTTCAGTTTACACTGTTGAGCTGCCACTCTAGATGGATGTGTGCCTGTGTTGACAGGATCACTGTCTTCTGAAACTTGGGGTGACTCTACTTCTGAATTACATTCATGTTCAGCTAATTCTAGAGGAACTAGCTTTTCTAGAGTTTTTTAGGTGGTCGTGCCTCGACACTGAGCCCTAACTATTGGTAATATATCTTGGTGATCAGGTTGGACAGCAACAATCTTGCCTATAGGCCAATCTAACCTTGGTCTGTAATTATCTACTAATACAAGATCGCCAGGTTTAGTTTTACTTTATAGTATGGGCTTGCAGCTCCATAATGGTACTCTCTCAGAGCAGTGGGGTATTCACAAGTCCACACTTTATTCCACCGGCCTATCACTTTAGAAAGATGTTTGTAACTCTCCACCAAGTCATTCCTTCCAACACATGAGGGGTCTTCCGAATCCTCATACTCTAGAGATAATAAAGGATTAAGAAGGCTGTCATGTACCAGATGAGAGAGACTCAGAGGTTCTCTCTGGGAGAAGTCATCTGAAAGATAGGTTAATGGTCGGTTGTTGACTGGTGCCTCTATTTCCGTGACAAGGGTTTGAAGCTCGGTAAGGCTAATCTTCTGTCGAATGTAGAGATTTCCTTAAGCATTTATTCACAGTGCCTACCATGCGTTCATAAAATCCTTCCTGCCATGGTGTTCTAGGAGCTATAAATTTCCAGTGGCACTGTTACTGTTTGAATACTGAACGTACCTCTGGGTGGTTCCATATTTCTCTTAAGCAAGCTTCTCCTGCCCCAAAGTAAGATCCATTATCAGAGATCATTAGTTTGGGACAGTATCGACATGCTGAAAACCTACGAAAGGCTTGTAGGAATGCTTCTGCACTCATGTCAGAAATTATTTCTAGATGTACGCCTCGTGTGGTTACACACGTGAGGAGGCATATATAGGCTTTCACCGAAAATTTATCTGGCGTGCCTGTTAAAAATGAGAGCTCCTGTATAATCTACACGAGTGGTTTCAAAGGGACGAAGGTGAACAGCTGGTTCTTTAGGAAGTGGTGGAGGTCCTGGGTAAGGACACACCCGAGCATCATACCTTCTGCAGATAACACAAGATTTAATAATGGATTTGACAGTTTAACGACCTTGGGGAAGCCAAAACTTCTGTCGTAAGTCAGTGAGAGTGTCTAACACTCCATCATGTAAGGTGCCATGCTCGTGGCAAAGTAGTACTATAAGTTTAGTTATGATGTGGTGATGAGGAAGAAGCATAGGGTTCTTTACCTCCAAATCGACTTCTGCGTGTAACAGACGTCCTACACATCTTAAGATGTTGTAGTTATCAGAATCAAACCAAATACCTAGAGAGTAAGTTAATTTATCTGGAAGACGTTTGTATTCTCTCCCATAAGTCTCCATTTGGGCTTGTTTGATCCAGAATTTTAGGGGACTTTGGAGTTGATATTTAATTCCTATCTTGTTAAGGAAATCAAACACAACTTGAGTAACCCCTAGTAATTTGTCTAGACTAGAATAATGATGAGGATCAATAGCTAAAGATCGAGGGGGTTCTGGATCCACAGTGGGGACAGTGATATTGGTCACTATGACTTGTGGGTTCTGTTTGGGACACTGACCACTAACCAACCATTGGGATCCTGTAAACCACATTCCGGCTTTAATTAATTGTCTCGAGTAAATCCTCTTGATAGGTATTCAGCTGGATTGTCCTTGGTGGGGATATATCTCGATTTATAGTCAGCTAACAGTTCTCGTATTTCCCTAACTCTATTACTGACATAGGGAGTTTTGTTAATATTGTTCTTAACCGATTGTAAGATTGCCTCGTTATCTAACCACACTACTATCTCACCAAAGTGAATATCACTGAGTGTCTTGGTCAGGTAGTGAGCCAGTCTTACACCTACTAACAAAGCTGTTAACTCCATTTGGGATAGTGACCTTTTCTTAATTGGGGCCACCCCTAGCTTTAGAAGTAAGTAGAAATGATTGCTTAGTGTTTACTAAATAGGCTACTGCACCATATGCTTTGCTTGAGGCATCGCAAAACACATGCAAATTAGTGGGTAAGCTTAGTCCTAAAACATTGCGAGGAAATTTCAGAATACTAAGTTTATTTAAATCCGTCGTTAGTTGCTGCCACTTATCTTGCAGATCATTAGGTAATGGATCATCCCAACCCCATGTTAATTTGCCATCACTCCTGGATGAGAAGTTTACCCTTAATTAAAATAGTACAAAGTAAGCCTAAAGGGTCAAATTCTTTACTGACATACGAGAGTAATTTTCTCATGGTTAAAGGAGAATTGTTGGTTTCCACAGACTTAATGTTTAATTCGTCAGTGGAAGTATTTCATTCCATGCCTAGAACCTTTGATTACACGGTACCTTGTACCTTGGAAATTTATTTTCAATTGTTTGATTCAGCTGTTGGTCATTAAAGATCCACGATTGTACAGGCATGTTGGCTCCTAGTAACTAACGGTTAGCCTCCTGATAAATTTCGATTAATTTGTTTTTAACGTTGGTGGTTCCCTGGAAGTTGTCAACATATAGGTTATTGCTAATTTTCGTCTTGTATGGACTATCAGACTTCTTCAAATGTGTGTCCAAGGTTGCTTAAAGTAAAAATGGGGAAGAAGTAGCTCCGAATAGGACTGAAGCAAATCGATATGTGATGATTTCGCTATTAGGATCCTTTATCCAGAGAAATTTGGTAAATTCTCGGCCTTCCTTTTGTAGACCTACTCTTAAGAAAGCCTTACTGATGTCGGTCGTATAGGTGTAAGTTACTAATTTAAACCGTAATAGGACGTCATGGAGTCTTTGAGTTAGACTTGGGCCAGTTTGTAAGCAATCTTTGAGTGACACATTATTTGCCTTCACCGTGGCACTACAATTAAATACAATCCTGATGGGTGTAGTAACCGAGTCCTTCAAGAGGGCATGATGAGGCAAGTAATTACCTAGTTTGGTGTTATCATGTTCAACAACTTCTATAAATTTGTTTGCAAGTTGTTGCTGTATCAACTTGTGATACAATTGCAGTTTTCAGGTTGTCTATTTAACCTAGCTATCTGTGATTTTAATTGACTTTATGCCATGAAATAATTTACTGGTAGCTGTAGGTGATTTAGCTGCCATTGCAATTTAACCTAGTATTGGTTGTCTTGATAGATAACTGAGTTAAGATACTGTTGATAAGTTCAAGTGTCATCTGGACTTGGTTGTTCAGGGACAATGCCTAAAGTATCTAAATCCCATAATTTATACACAGGGGGGATCAGAAATATCCTCAGCCATGTCTCTGAATTGAAGTGGTGACTGTTCCAAGCCTAGTCACACAACTATTATGGAATTGTTTTTTGATCACTTACTAGTGTAGATTTTCCTGGGGTAACACCGGTCCTGTGAGTAATTTGCCTCCAGAAGAAAGCAACGTATTTATTCCACGTTGCTTGGTGCATCCAGTAATAAATCCGTAATAATTATCTGCCCCTACAAGTATACCTACATCGGTGAGGCGGTCAGAGTATATTTTGTAATCAGCCAACTTTATACCACTTCGTTTAAGAAGTTTGGCTGTATTTTCCCTAGACCAGATATATATAGGTCAGATGGGATTTTGTCCATGACAATAGCCTGTATTGGGCTAGCATAGCCTCCTAGGTGTACCGAAACTCACAATTTTGTAATCGCGGGATGCAGTAATTAGAAAAAATCCTGAAATGTTTAATTTCACTTGACATAAAGTTTTTAATTTCAACTGATCAACCAGTTGTTGGGTAATGAATGTTTGTTGAGAACCTTGGTCGAAAAGACCACGTGTGATATTCTTAGATTTCTAATTATATAATCTCAGCTGACCTGTAGGTAAAGTGGTAGCATTTCCAGATTTGTTATTAAGTACATATACTTCTTGATGTACTTTGCAATATTGCACAGTTGGGGAGTTACTGGAATCAACATGAGGATTTGTTGACCTCTGTTGGGTTTCCCCACACAGTGTTGAATGATGTTGGCCTTAATGGCATTTGTTGCACACATATAGAACAACAGTACAGTTGTTGGGTTCATGAGATCACATACATTTGCAACCCGTTCTCGCACTTGCTTACAGTCAATATTGGCTTATTTAATAAGTGCATATGTGACATACTAATTGATTGTGAATATTTTAGTTTACCTTAAAAAGCTTCATAGAAAACACCGACCTCACCTAACTTTCTTAGTATGTTAAGATAAGCATCTTATTGCTTCTTATTTACAATTATTACTTAACCTATACCGTTGATAGATTAAGTAATAATTGTAATTGTTGACATTTGGAGCATCTGTGCAGTTCCTTGAGATATTTGATTCTTGCACTGCGACCTAAGTAGTTATGACATTTATATGCGTTATGCTCTTCTTGACAGAACAAACACTTCTTTATTGTAGTATGAGTTTTAGGATGTACACTCACTTCAGGTTTTGAGGGCTTTACCGTATAGGTACCCACATTACTATTTTTCTACTTGGGAGATGGTTTAAGTAATTTTGGTTTTAATGTGGCAATTGTCTTACCTTGGGGTTTAAGATGAGTGTTAGCAGAATGTGTTGAACTACCTTTTCCATCCTGATTGGCTCATTGTCGTTCGAGTACAGAGCGTAAACCTTCTTTGATATCTGTCACATTCAAAAAGGTTTTTATTGTATAAAGCACACAGTTTGTCTAGAGTTTCGCTGGGCAATTTACGTAAACAACTACTCGAGTCATCACTCAGCAGTCTTGACGTCAACTTTGAGGCTTAATGCCTTGAATAAAGACTCCAGTTCTAACCGAAAGGTTTGAAGAGAGTGAATATAATTATCTGTTGGTGGTAAATCCAAAAGCTTTTGGACTAAAAGGGTGATAGTCCTCTCGTCATTATCATAGTTGCTTTTAAGCAGCTGAACTGTGAGGTCATAGCCATCACAGGACAAATTTAAGTTTGAGATTATCTTCAAGGCTTCATCTCAGAGTTGACCTTGTAAATAAGTAAACTTGGTAGTTTTAGGAATGTTGGTTTTAGAGTCTATTGCATCTACAAGCTTATTCCAAAAATCATCCCAACTTTCATTCTCACTACCAAAGAATGTTGGAAGACTAATCAGTGGTAAATTAACTTTAGGTTGTTGAAGATTTGTAGAAGCTGTGACTACTTTGTTTTTAGCAATCAGCCTTTCAAAGGACTGCAATTTAACCTGTACATCATCTTCGTACTGGGCTAAATCTCGCATGATGTCATCTTGATCTGTTTCTGTAATTTGTGTCCTACTGAGTTCAGACAAATATTGAATTATGTGAACTTTAATTTGTTCAAACCTGTTTTTAGCAACTAGGAGATAACTTTCCAGTTCTAAATAGTCTATGGATGACTGTTGAAAGAGATCTTAGCATTTATTGATCTGTCTGGTCAAGTGACCTTTCAGACCTGCAAGGGTCCTATTCATTCTTCCAGCCATATCCATTTTAGTGGTTAAAGACTTCTTGGATTAAATGTAGTTATTACAAATGTAACTAGGATATTGACTTATGTAGCAGAGATGAATATTGGTATAGTAGCCTAATATTTAATTTCTGGGATTAGGCTATATAATCCTACATCAATGGGAGGTTAGCATACCTACCTAACAGTAAATAGCTAAGTGATGCACAGATGCCACTATGGTAGTACTAGTACCCTAGGGCTAGCTCATCTTTATCACCTTTAGGTTGGTATAGTGACAAGCAGTAGCACTCAAAGACGTACACAAGAAATAATAAAATTACACAATTAAAGCAAGATAATAAAATACCCTAGGACTAGCTCATCTTTATCACCTTTAGGTTGGTATTGTGACAACCAGTAGCACTCAAAGACGTACACAAGAAATAATAAAATTACACAATTAATGAATGCAAGATAATAAGTCCCACCCTAATTCTGGGTCGGCACAATTGTAAACTATAGTGAACCAGCACTGTCTACTACAGCACTAGCTAGAAATAAATCCTACCTAATAAGTAGCTAAATAGTATAGGCTAGCTTTCTGTGCACCTTAGTACAATTCCAGTTTAAAATTCTACTCTTTGTTTTGGCATAAAATACAAGAAATGGTGCAATAATGTGAATGTATCAGTGCTGTATTTTTGTGATTTTTGTGATATTGATGTATAGAATACATACACTTATAAAGAATATAGGTATACCAAATTATATATGTACAGTTAATTTTGGCTTTCCAGCCACAACCTCCTATGGTGGTTGATAGTGTTAACTAATTTATCGACCACATGTGTCCTGGACTCTCCTGACAGGTGTACTCCATCTAAGGCCAAGTTTTCACGATATGGTCTGGCTGTAAAGAGAATATAGCTGGCGTCTAGCCTTACTCTTTTTCTCAGACGAAAATTAATATATTTAGCTGCACGCTGATAGTATTCAGGACTCACTCCCCAATGATTATCACTCCACAGTTGGCAAGGTTCCACTAATGTGAACACAACGGCACTGTTGTTTTTCCTAAAGGAGTTAATAATATTTCTGATATGGTTGATGACTTCAGCTGGGTGTCAAGATGGATAGATATCATTACCACCGAGATAGATAATAGTTAAATGGTGAGGCCATTCTAACACAGGTGTTAATGTGGAGTTGTCCAATCATCTTGACCTACTACGGATGCTGCAGTCTCTCCAAGACGCAAACCAGGGTTTTAACACAATTCCCCCATGCACCCGAGCTCTGTCAATAATCTGTTCTACCTCTTCGTCCTTACCTCATTACATACAGAAATCTGGCCCATGTGGATTTGTTCATTTGATGCATCACACTATTGTGATTTCTGTGTGTAATGAAGTAATGGCGAAGAGGTAGAACAGCTTATTGACAGAGCTCGGGTGCATGGGGGAATTGTGTAAAAACCTGCTTTGTGTCTCGGAGAGACTGCAGGATCCATTGTAGGTCAAGATGATTTCCCGGTTGCAATTCATTTAACCATGTCATAGCTCAGTCAATTAAGGTAGCGTCTGGGATCCTCTCGGACGTAGGTTTCAACCCTCATCATGGCTAGGGAGCCGGTGGCTGAGCAGACAGAACACTGGACGCGTGAACCTGTGATCCCGGGCGCCGGCGAAAAACAATGGGCAGAGTTTCTTTCACCCTGATGCTCCTGTTACCTAGCAGTAAATAGGTACCTGGGAGTTCGTCAGCTGTCACGGGCTGCTTTCCTGGGGGTGGAGGCCTGGTCGAGGACCAGGGCGCGGGGACACTAAGCCCCGAAATCCTCAAGGGTGAGGTTATCAAGATAACGGCCCTTGTGGATTTCTCCATCCTCAAGTACATCCAACCATCCTCATGTACATCCTATCATTCTCAAGTACATCCTACCATCTTCAAAAAAATTCTTCCATCCTCAAGTACAACTACCAAACTCAAGTACATCCTACTAATCTCAAGTACATCCTTCCATCTTCAAGTACATCCTTTCCTCCTTGAATACTTTCTACTAGCCTCAAGTAAATCCTACTATCATCAAATACATCCTACCATCCTCAAGTACATCCTACCATCCTCAAGTACATCCTACCATCCTCAAGTACACCCTACCATCCTCAAGTACATCCTACCATCCTCACGTACATCCTACTGTACTCAAGTCGTCCTAAAATTCTAAAGTACATCACCCATGAATTAACGCAATGACCAAATTTTGTGTGGGAAAACTTGACTCATGTAAATCATTTAAATTGATACTGTTTTCGATAGCTTCGAAGGATCACCACGTTTCGTGAAAAAGTGGAAAACTAGCTAGAGCAAGTGCATTGAAATTAAATCCATGGACTAGTGTCCTATAGATGTTCTTAATTAATAATGTATTGAATATTAAAGGGATTGTATATTATGAGTCAAATTCACTCACCCAAAATGGGGGGTTACATGCAAAAATATTAGTACATCCCAAGCATGATTTCAGTGCTGGTTCATCGCTGAAGTAACTAAATGTAAATTAAATTAAATAGATTATGCAATAATAAGAGGCAAAGGTGCCTCCAAATACTACAGTAATATGGTAAAATATATAATCAAATCAATGGGTTAGCAGTATTGATCTCATTAGATCATTAAGGTAGCTAAGTTATTATGTCTGCTTCAAAAGAAGTTAACAGCTTAGCTGTAAATTGAGAGTTGCGAAATCACTTTCCACGCTACACTTTCCACGCCATGAAAGCAGCCACCTCACAGGAGGCAGCAAAGGCCACTAGTCAGCTGCTGGAAAGAAAAAGATCAGTGGTAGCTGTGGGTATTAAGGAGCAGGAAGGCTCTAATAGGACAGAATGGAATGATAAGGACAGAGCAGCAGCGAATGAAATACTAAGGAGGCTCGAGATGGAAGGGACTGAACATAGAATTGAGAAGGTTTTCAGGATGGGCTGGTACAACAAGGACAGAGACCGTGTGTTGAAGATAGTATTTGCAAACAAGGCCACAAAGGAGAAGATTCTAACAAGGAAGAGCTACCTGCAATATGTGGGAGAATTCAAAAAAGTATTTCTGCAGAGGGACATGATGAGGGAGGAGAGAGCAATGGCTGCAGAAGCAAGAAAGATGCACCAGGAGAGAGGAGATAACCAGGAAAACACAACTCCCTACACAACATCCCCAGGGGAGAGGGGGGGAACCCTCAACCAGCAACCCAGTAACACCAGAAGGGAGGGGCAACTCCACCCTCTTCTGCATAGAAACTTCCCCTACCCAAACAAAGGGAGCCGGTCGGCCGAGCGGACAGCACACTGGACTTGAGATCCTGTGGTCCCGGGTTCGATCCCGGGCGCCGGTGAGAAACAATGGGCAGAGTTTCTTTCACCCTATGTCCCTGTTACCAGGCTGTAAAATAGGTACCTTGGTGTTAGTCAGCTGTCACGGGCTGCTTCCTGGGGGTGGAGGTCTGGTCGAGGACCGGGCCGTGGGGACACTAAAGCCCCGAAATCATCTCGAGATAACCCCGAACCCTCCCTGCCCTCACTCAAATGTTCAGCCACCTCTCCCTTCCCCTCACCCCACTCCTACCCTGCTTCCCCTTCCCTACTCCAACCATATCCTACTCCCTCCATTTCTTCCCCTGTCCTCCCTCCCCCTTCATCCCATACCCTTCCTGTCCCCCCTTCACTTGACCCCCCCACCCTTCACTCCAGTATCCTCTGAGACCCCATTACCCACCCCACATCTCACGCCCATGGAACAGCCTTCCCCCATCAGCAGAATGCTCACCAAGAAGGGAATATGAGAAGGGACTGGAAAGAAGGGACTTCATGACAAATCGCCAACATGGGTTCAGGGAGGGTAAATCTTGCCTTACTGGCTGAATAGAATTCTACGATCAGGTGACAAAGATTAAGCAAGAAAGAGAAGGCTGGGCAGACTGCATTTTTTGGACTGTCGGAAAGCCTTTGATACAGTCTCCCATAAGAGGCTGGTACATAAGCAGGAGAGACAGGCAGGAGTAACTGGTAAAGTGCTCCAGTGGAAAAGGGAATACCTAAGCAATAGGAAGCAAAGAGTTACAGTGAGGGGTGAGACCTCAGATTGGTGTGAAGTCACCAGTAGAGTCCCAAAGGGGTCTGTACTCGGTCCTATCTTGTTTCTGATATACGTGAGCAATCTCCCGGAGGGTATAGACTCATTCCTCTCAATGTTTGCTGACGATGCCAAAATTTTGAGAAGGATTAAAACAAAGGAGGACTGCTTGAAGCATTATGAAGACCTAGACAAACTAAAGGAATGGTCGAACTAAAGGAATGTGGTTGTTAGAGTTTAACCCAAACAAATGTAATGTAATGAAGATAGGTGTAGGGAACAAGAGGCTAGTTACAAGGTATCATTTGTTAGATGAAATTCTACACGAGTTAGAGAGAGAGAAAGACCTGGGGGTTGATATCACGCCAGACCTGTCCCCTGAAGCCCATATCAAGAGGATAACATCAGCAGCATATGCCAGGTTGGCTAGCATAAGAACAGCATTTAGACACTTGTACAAGGAATCGTACAGAACTTTGTATACCACCTATGTCAGACCAATCCTGAAGTATGCAGCCCCAGCATGGAGTCCATATCTAGTCAAGTATTAGACCAAACTGGAAAAAGTTCGAAGGTTTGCCACCAGACTAGTACCCGGGCTGAGAGGTATGAGCTACGAGGAGAGACTACAGGAATTAAACCTCACGTCGCTAGAAGACAGAAGAGTTAGGGGGGATATGTTCACCACGTACAAGATTCTCAGAGGAATTGACAGGGGTAGATAAAGACGGGCTATTTAACACAAGGGGCACACGCACTAGGGGACACAAGTGGAAACTGAGTGCCCAAATGAGCCACAGAGATATTAGAAAGAATTTTTTTAGTGTCAGAGTGGTTGACAAATGGAATGCATTAGGCAGTGCTGTGGTGGAGGATGACTCCATACACAGTTTCAAATGTCGATATGATAGAGCCCAATAGGCTCAGGAACCCGTACACCTGTTGATTGACAGTTGAGAGGCGGGACCAAAGAGCCAGAGCTCAACCCCCGCAAGCACAACTAAGTGAGTACAACCAGGTGAGTACTGACGACGTTTTGCGTCGGGGAAATTGTTGCACGTAGAGGTGGGGTAGCCTAGCTCCTTACGTGACGTGAACTCGGGAGCTGAAAGGCAATTACAATGTAGAAATCTTCTACGTAAATAACTACAGATATATCTAATAATACTGAATTCTTCGTTAAAATTTAAACGATATATCTGACACTGTGGAAGTCTACCACAGAAATGAATGAACATGAATTCCTACACAAATTACGGAATGCGGCTAGAGTAAACGTTCTGGATTTTTGTTGTAAATAAATGTCCTAACGTCAACTAGCCTATATATTAACATGTGATCACAGTGTTAAATAAAAGGTAATTAATAGTTGCCGGGCCAAGTGTCTGTTGAAGGGAGGAATGACTCCAAGTGACTCGTCTTCAACTGCCGTTGCTAAGACGTCGATTATGGGCTGGAGATTCAATGGTTCCAGGACACTGCCATTATTTGCCGAAATAACGTGGCACCGCTCTCGTGATTGTAGGAGCTAAAAAAATTATACTAAGCAAGTTCCTTGCAATGGCGTTTCTCTCTTGCACGTTGGTAACACCTGTTAATATGGCGTCCGAATGGCGAGGTGGCTGGCGACGCTCTCATTCCCAGCTGGCTGGGATACGCATGCACAGAACACTCAAAGTGATCTTGAGCCCAAAGTATTTTATTTACTGGTAATTAATTGGGCAAGTAAGGAATCGTGACAAGTTCTGATGTCACTAATTAATGTATTAAGGTGCAATATATTTTTCACAATGCAAGTCAGCTTATTATGACTACATTATATGAAAGGAAGGAATATTATATTGAATTGTTTTACATTTGAATATTTTCCACTATAGTTGTTAATTCACCTAAATGAACGAATTCAAAAAGCAATAATATGCAATATAAATGATCAACATAATAAACGATTATCCTTAGTGGAAGAAGGTAATTAAATAAACAGAATTCAGTGTTTTAGCCTGTCGCTACCTCCCGGCGTCATTGAGACTGCAGGAAGGATTTGGTAAGATATTGCCTTACAATAAAAACATTAATTGGATTAATTCTACAAATTAGTAATTACGATGATAATACAAACATGATGTATTATAATACAAAAAAAATATTATTGTTGGATAATTTCCAACAATACCATCCACAAGTACATCCTACCCTTCTTCAAGTATATCTTACCATCCCCAAGTTCATCCTAGCATCCTCAAGCACATCCCACCAATCTCAAGAACATCCTACCATCTTCAAGTATACCCTACCATCCTCAAGTACATCTTACAATCCTAATGTTCATCCTACCATTCTCAAATACACCCTTCCAACTCAAGTACATCCTACCATCCAGAAGTATATCCTTCCATCCTCAAGAACATCCTATCATCCTTAAGAACAACGTACCATCCTCAAGTACATCCTACAATACACAAGTACATCCTAAAATACTAAAATACATCATACCATCCTCAAGTACATTCAACCATTCTCAAGTACATTCTACCATCCTTGTGTTCATCCTACTACCCTCAAGTACATCCTACCACACTCAAGTCCATCCTACCATCCTCATGTCCGTCCTACAATAATCGAGTACATCTAACCATCCTCAAGTATATCCTACCATACTTAAGTACATCCTACCATCCACAAATATATTCTACCAAACACAATTACAACCTACTATCCTTCTGTACATCCTACCATCTTCAAGTACATCCTACCATCCACAAGTACATCCTACTATATTCAAGTACATCCTAAAATACTCAAGAATATCCTACCATCTTCAAGTTCATCCTACCATGCTCAAGAACATCTTAAATACTAAAGTTCATCCTACAATCCTCAACTACATCCTACCATCCTCAACTACATCCTACCATACTCAAATACATTCTACCATCCTCAAGTACATCCTACCATCATCAAGTACATCCTACCACCCTCAAGTACTTCTTACTATCCTTAAGTACATCCTATAATACACAAGTACCTTTCTCCATACTCAAGTATATCATACAATCCCCCAAGTACATCCTACCGTTCTCAAGTATATCCAACCATCTCCAAATACATCCTACCATGCTCTCGTTTATCCTACCATCCTCAAGTACATCTTATCTTCCGTAAGTTCATCCTACCATCCTCAGGGTTATCCTACCATACTCAAGTACATCCTAATATCCTCAAGTACATCCAACCATCCTCAAGTACATCACACCATCCTCATGTAAAGTCTAAACACTCCGGTACATCATACAATCCTCAAGTACATCCTACCATACTCAAGTACATCCAACTATCCTCACGTTCATTCTACCATCTTCAAGTACATCCTTCCATTCTCAAGTATATCCTTCCATCCTCAAGTACATCCTTCTATTCTCAAGTACATCCTTCCATCCTCAAGTACATCCTATCATCCTCAAGTACATCGTACCATCTTCAAAAACATCTTACCATCCTCAAGTACATCCTACCATACTCAAGTACATTCTAAAGTACATCCAACCATCCTCAAGTACATCCTAACATACTCAAGTACATCCTACAATTCTCAAGTACATCCTTCCAACTTCAAGTACATCCTTACCTACTTGAATACTTTCTACCATCCTCAAGTACATCCTACCATCCTGAAGTCCACCCTTCTATTTTAGAGTACATCCTATAATCCTCAATAATCCTCAAGGACATCCTACCATCTTCAATTCCACCCTTCCATCCTCAAGTACTGCCTACTGTTACAACCCTTGAGTCTTAATACAGTTCTTTTCCCGCAGTGATCAAAGTATATGTAAATCGGCCTTGCCAAATAGTGTCTAGGGTATAATTAAAACACTGCGAACAATAATAAGAATTAATCAAGGTTGAAAAATAAACACTCGCTTGACAACAAGTTCCCACACTGGCCTCATCCAAATATGGTCATCCCCCCACACAGAAGAAACCCACACCCCCTCCAACAGGAATTAACTAGGAAAAGCCTCATACAATATAATGCAACTCAGGCACACTACATCATGCTACAATGAATATCATGCAATAGTGTATAATCATACAACTGGATACTATGCTAATTATACAACAAGACAATAAAGTAATATAAGCTTCAAGAGTAATGTTAGAATCCTTGTAAGATTCGTAACATCCCTCCCGTCCGCTAAGAAAAAAATTAAATTAACTGAAGATTGATTTCATATTTTTGACTGCATGAAATATAACATGAAAATGCAACATGAAAATACTTCAACAAAAGATCAATGTAGAAAGCAATGAAATTTCACTCAGTAAAAAAAAATCAAAAGTATAATCACGAAATGTACAGGAACTGGACGTGACTTATTATCATGAATTTATATACGTATCCAACTAGAGATACGTAACACTTCCATCTTCAAGAAAAAAATTGTGTGACACTTGAGGTTTATTGAATCATGAAGATCCAAAAGTTCAGTCTTATCATCATGTTCTACATATGTTTCACTGGAGTATGCAAATTTATCTCTCCAGGGTACTATCTCATTTATATCACTTAGTTTCAGATCATATTTCACACTCTTATTAACAACATTATTAGTATTAGCATGAATAGAACTGTCAAATAATGTAACTGTTTCCGCACAGTCAATAAGGCAATTTATCTTTCCATCTGTTTCTACTATTTCTCTGAGATCAGTCCCATATTTCCATATGATCCATTTTCTATATGGAGAAATTTTCCAAGACAGACTCCATTTTCCATTACTCCCTTTTTCTGGACCTGAACTGCTTAATTGAAGCTGACTGGAATGTAAAGTAGATTAGGGACTTCTCCTGGGTATGCTCTGACAAAGACATCTGCTTCTCATCACACTTGATCCTCTGTGGAACACATACTCTCGCCCAATGGATACTAAAATTAGAGAAATTAGCATTAAACCTCACAATTACATACAAAACTTCTTCACTCATAGAACCTTTAGAAATACAACACAACGACTTAGCAAACCTTTGACCTCGAAACCAATAAACACAACCCAAGATAAGTTCAAAGACTACCTGATCGAACTGACTCAATTGATCCTTAAGAAACGCGTAAGTCAATTTCCTTATAACTCGGTCATGATGATCAGCAAAAGAACACAAGCTTATGCCTAGGCACCATATCTCAATCACAACTCTAAAAACAAGTTCACTCCCTCTGATGGTGGACTTGAACACAGCACACACTTTCATAAACCTTCTAGTCTTCCAAAAAACTAACAAAAAGTCCTGAAACCTTGACAACCCTTACCATGGATTTCACTTCCCAAGTGATTTCATTCTGGTGACAAACAATCAAACAAGAGGTTTAAGGGTTTCATCATATTGAAGATGCACAGCAGATTACCTGGGAACCACCCGAGTACAATCTGTAACCTTTCACAATTATTACAACTAGGTATGATAACCTTGTCCCCCAACTTGAAATACACACCTGGAACCTCAACCATCTGCTCCCAAGTATGACTAAATCCTTCAACACCAATTTGACTCTGAAAGTCAACACCACACTTGAGTGGAACATACATGTTGTTCACTACTCGTACATCAAAATAAGTTGGATCTGAAATTCGACACACTGCTCTAGTATGACTTTCCACTTCCTCAGAACAACGGGATGAATAACCTACTTGAGTAAACTCTTTCTGCTCAACAACAAGGCTGGACAAAGATGTCCTACAGTCCATTACTTCAAGAGAGAATGGCTCCTGCTGAATAAATGTAGATTGCAAGAACATCCCACACACAACTTTTCCCAGCGTGGATGCACAACTTATTGGAGTAAACTCTCTTTGTTCAACAACAAGGCTGGACAAAGATGTCCCACAGTCCTTTTCTACAAAAGAGAATGGCTCCTGCGGAATAACAATATATTGCAAGAACACCCTACAAACACTCTGACTCAATTTACACAATCTCAAATACTTACTCCCCATGGAATAAGAATCACAAGCCACAAAGCACTGCAGCTTAGATCCAAAAGATATTTTATCACCCTTAAAGGTTTTACACAATTTACCAAAATTTCCTCCCATGACATCTGGAGCTGCTTTGAGTACTGTCTGTTCACAATCAATAACACTACCAAGTTGGATCACATCCTCACAGACAACTGAAGAGGGAGGCTCAGTAGGTCTCCATCTACTCGACAAAAGCTGATCCTCTGACTGATTTCCCACACTCTCCAGAACTGGATCTACAGTACAGACTGTCTCCTTGCATCTCTCTGAAATCTTGAGGTCAGTTCTACTCAACTTACATAAATTAAATGACTCTGAATCTGAAGCAAGCGGGCAAGTAACAGGTAGTTTGACCTCCTCCCCTTTACTATCACCTTGACTAGGATGAGGCGGGGCCTCTACAACAGACTTACTCTCGACAACTGATCCTAACTGGTCAACTGATTCTAAACTTGGAGTCAGCGGGAAGACTTCTGCCAACCCGACATCTTGTCCTAAACCATTCACTTGGCTGGAATACAATAGAGTCGTGGCTTTTAAGTTAATCTCAACTCCTGGCACAACGTCCGTAGTGAGCGGGCAAGATAATGGTACATGGACATCCTTTCCCAAATCATCTACTGGATTTGAATACAGCAGTCATAGTACTTGGCTTGCTCTCAACAACTTGATTGGCCACACATGAATCTGGAACAACCACATCCCACTTCTCCACTGAAGGGATACTGGTTACTGGAACAAATACTTGAGTAGCATCACAACTGACAACTGGATTAATAATAGTACTGACATCAGCACAGGTATAGTGGATAAAATCATCTACTACTACAGATTTTTCATTCATAGAACTAACTTCAGCACAGGCAGAATAAACAACAGGGTCTGCAACTGGCTGGTTAAACAAACTAGGATCAATCTCACCCCCAACATGATTTATGGCCACGTCATTACCCAATATAACATCCACACCTGGGATGGGCAACTGTGTACTAACACCCACAGTGTATACACTTGGTGTAATGGTGGATCTCAAATTAACATCTATCAGAGGTACAGTTTTACAGTCGGCAACACTCTGAAGAACTACAGACTTCCTAGTATCTCTCTTTTCAACATTAGAGAGTATACTGGCAGAAATTAAGGTTTGGGAAGCACCAGTATCACGAAGAAGAACCATTGGCTTCCATTTCCCATTAACACACAAAACTTCACCTGAAGACATATATGGAGAATACTGTTTAAATAAATAAATAAATAAATAAATAAATAAATAAATAAATGTTTATTTAGGTAAGGTACATACATACAAGAGATTTTACAAAGATTGATGGAATTATAGATAGAGCTAGTACATACAATGCCTAAAGCCACTATTACGCAAAGCGTTTCGGGCATGAAAAACATTAATGACTAAATCTTAATACTAATTGAGTATAAAGAATAAAATGTGTTGAGAACAAATAAAAATAGAGATAAAAATAGGGGGGGGACATGGCTGAAAAAGCAGCACAAATACAATTAGGTCGACAAACAGCGTTGTTTAAAAAAAACAGATGTGGATTGACAATAGAGGGGTAAGGTAGGTTACAGGGAATTTATTAGGTAGTGCTTCGTTTTTATCTTAAACTGGTTGAAAGAGGTACAGTCTTTAACATGGTTGGAAAGGTCATTCCACATTCTGGGTCCCTTGATTTGTAGAGCATTTCTAGTTTGGTTAAGTCGTACTCTTGGAATATCAAAACTATTTATTTCTGGTGTGGTGCTCATGGGTTCTGTTACAACCTTCAATGAAGCGTTTGAGGTCAGGATTGGCATTACAGTTCAGCGTTTTATATATGTATATTACACATGAGAGAATGTGCAGTGACTTAATATCTAACATATTCAGAGATTTGAGTAGGGGTACCGAGTGATGTCTGGGGCCAGAGTGGGATATTGTCCTAATAACAGCTTTGTGTTGAGTAATTAGAGGACGTAAATGATTTTGGGTAGTAGAACCCCAAACACAAATACCATAGTTGGGATATGAATAGATGAGGGAGTAATAGAGCGTCACCAGGGCAGGGCGGGGTACATAATATCTGATCTTAGAAAGAATGCCAACAGTTTTTGAAACTTTTTTGGATATATTTAGAATGTGTCCCTGGAAATTCAGTTTGTGGTCAATGAGAACGCCAAGAAATTTGCCATCTAATTTGTTACGAATTTGGGTATTGTTTATTTTGAGATTTATTTGATTAGAGGATTTATTGCCAAACAGAATATAGAAAGTTTTGTCAATGTTAAAGGTGAGTTTGTTGGCAGTTAGCCAAAGATGGACTTTATTTAGCTCAGTATTTACCGTGGCTTTTAGAGCAAGGGGGTCAGGACTAGAGAAAATGAAGGTTGTGTCGTCAACAAATAGAATTGGTTTGAGGTGTTGGGAGGCATTTGGAAGGTCATTAATGTAGATGAGAAAGAGGAGAGGGCCAAGTATGCTGCCCTGAGGAACACCAATGTTGATGGGTAGGGTGGAAGAAATTGAATTATTCACAGAAACATACTGGAGCCTGTCAGTAAGGTAAGATTTGAGGTATTGCAGGGAGTGTCCTCTGACTCCATAATGATGTAATTTAAGAAGAAGGTTTTGGTGGTTGACAGTGTCAAAAACCTTATGCAGATCCACAAATAACCCAACAGGAAACTCATTTTTATCAAGAGCTGCATGAATCAAGTTAATCATACTAATAAGTGCATCGTTAGTGCTTTTTTGGGGTCTGAAGCCATATTGACAAGAGCTAAGTATATTGTGTTTGGCTAGATAAGAGTAAAGCTGCTTGTAGAATAGTTTTTCAAATATTTTTGACAAGTTAGGCAGGATTGATATGAGTCTGTAGTTGTTAACATCTGTGAGATCACCACATTTGTGGACAGGGGTTACTCTCGCTTTTTTTTTAAATATCTGGAAAGGTTTGGAGTTCAAGTGACTTGTTGAAGAGCAATGCAATAGCAGGAGCTAAAGATCTGGTGGCTTTTTTGTAAATTAAAGTTGGTATCTCCTCAAGGGCACTAGACTTGGTTTTAAGGGAAATGATTATTCTATTGACGTCAGTGGAATTAGTAGGCTTTAGGTACAGAGACTGTGGATAGTTACCTGTAAGATAGTCCCTATCATCAGTACTGGAAGATGGAATATCGTTTGCAAGGGATGACCCAATGGAAGAGAAGAACCTATTGAACTCAATAGCAGAGTCAGAGGCTGAAAGCTGACCATCGTTATTGGACAGGAGTATTGGTTTGTTATTTAAAATCTTCTTTGATCCCAATATTTGTGAAATTGTGCTCCAAGTTTTTTTAATGTTGCTCTTTATTTGGGTAAATTTATCTTCGTAGTATTTAGTTTTGACTCGTCTCATTATTTTAGATAGCAATAACGAGTAATTCTTTTAAAATTCTTTGGAGACGGTTCCTACCCTATACTTCTTCTCAAGATCATGTTTTTTATTAATGGATTTAAGTATTCCCTTTGTAAGCCAAGGATTGTTAAGCCTTTTGGTTGTGACTTGTTTTGTAAGCCAAGGACTGTGGGTGTTATAAAGGCTAAGAGTTTTTTGGGGAAAAGATTGCACTGCTAGGTTGATGTCCCCTATGTTACCTAACTCGGACTCCCAGTTGACATTATCAGCAGCAGTTATAAAATTGTCTATAGCAGTTTCATTGTGCAGCCTAAAGCTTAACTCCCTTGACTCTAGAGGTGGTTTGTTAATGTTAGTGAAGAGAAATGTGGGGTAATGGTCTGTAGTGCTATCGGTGATTATACCTGAAGTAAGCGGAGAGGTTATGTTGGTCCAGATGTGATCTAGAGTCGTGGCAGTACTATCAGTGATTCTAGTAGGTCTAGTGATTAAGGGTATGAGGAAGCAGGAATTCATACAGTTGAGGAAACTAACAACAGTAGGGTGTTCAGGCACGCAGAGGTCAATATTAAAGTCCCCTGCGATAATTAGATGGTTTTTGTTCAGTCTGTTTTCTAGAATTAGATTTCTAAGGTTTGAGTTGAATTCGGACACATCAGTGTTAGGAATTCTATAGACTGCACCCACAGACAGGACAGACTCGGTACCCTTGACTCTGAAACTGGCGAAGATATACTCCCCACAGCAGTCTCTAGTACTAATTACTTTTAAGCATGTTAGTTCTTGGTGGTAGTAAAGAGCAGTACCACCACCTCTCTGGATTTGACGACAGTTGTGAATTGCCGAGTAGTTAGGCATGTTAAAGAGTTGAGTAGTATCCTCTTTCAACCACGTTTCAGTAAGTATAATAAAAGAGAATTTGTTGTCAATAGTTTCAATCAAGGCACTAGCATCATCGAAGTGTTTACCTAGGTATCTAACGTTCAAGTTGAGTACAGAGCTATTGTGATTATGTGTTAATACATTGGTTACATCATGTGCTGTAAAATATCTGCAATTTTGATCATTAAAGTGATGATTGTCATAGATAGTGGATAAGAGGTTAAGTTCTGGGTCTATACATGTCTGCATAAAAGGCTGGTTGAAGAAAAACAAGGCAAGAAAGGCAAATTACAAAATAGAATTTTGAAATATAAGGGGGGGGGAAAAAATATATAAACAAGACTATACAAAACAAACACAAAATGAAAAAATAAATGAGGTAGCTTACAAGGGGCTTACAGGTACTCTCTGGTACACTGTAAGTAATAATTTGTATTATTGAGACACAGGCAAAGCCAGGGGTACAATGGAGTAAGGGAGTATGGCGAGGCTAGGCAACCTAGGTAATTAATGAAATCAAAGAAAAAAGTTGAATAATAAACATAGGCAAATTTAAGCTAAAGATTAATAACTATAAATAGTTTAGTTATGACTGTATAATTAATAAGACCTAAAGAAATATTAATGCACTCAATTAATTAAGTCCAGTAAATGACTAGTAAAGAGTAAATTAAAAATTACATTAAAAAGTGAAACAAGGAGACTTAGAATACCTAGCCCGCACTAGGTGACAAGGGGGTTAATTAAGTTGATTCATTGAGAGTGATAATAAGGTGAGACAAACCACATTGGGAGAGGAAAGTGTTGAGGTTCTCCTCATTAGCAATTGTAAACATTTTACCTCCTGAAGTCTTTCTCACTTTAATCAAGCCATCTCTAACGAAGCACTGATGAATTGCATCTGGGTTTTGATGACGGATTTGACGCAGGCGGTAGAGGAGTTGCTGTCTTTTCTAGTCAAGCACTCATTTATGTATATTCCCTTCCGTTGGGATGCAGTTGTCCGGACAAGATAAGATTTCATGGACTGAGAAGTCAGCTTCAGGCGAATTTTCCGTTGGTTTTGTCCTGATGGATTCTTTTTGCCTACTCTGTAGGCAGCAATAATGTCTGTTTTGTTTAGAGTGACCTGCAATTCGTTTTTTATGAGAGCCTGAACTATTTCAATACACTTTTCACCTTCACGTTCCACAGGTATATCTTGGGACGACACAATAACAGAGTCAAGCAGCTTTTGTTGATCTTGTTCTTCCTGGGAGACGGAACGTTGGGCGGATAATGTACTGATACATACAGTCATTTTGTTGAGTGCTTCCTCTTGTTTTTGTATTGCTTCATCAGTTTCAGAAGATTGTTTTCCTCACAGAGATCATTCAAGTCATGCTGGAGTTGATCTTGGCTAGCCTTAAAGTTTCTAATTTCCTCACGGAGGAGGGTTATTTCTTGTTGTTGATGATGGAGATTCGCGCGGTTCGCTAGATTCTCATTTTGAAGATTCAAGATGACAGCATTTTGAGACTCAAGGACTAGGCACAACTTTTTGAACCACTGATTCTCGGTCCAGTTAGGGAAATCCGGTGAAGGATCGGAAGCTCGCTTGAATTGCGTAAACTGGGATGTTAGCATGGTAATGGGAGAGGATTGAGAGGACACTGCTCCCTGGCTCAATGGGGTGGAGGGGAGGGCAGCACCGCTGCCACAGGCCCCAGAGCTTCCAGAGGGAGAAATACGATGGCTGTTGGTGTTAGTCGGGATAGATGCCTTGTTAGGGGCTTTGTTGCTCGTATTTACCTGCACAGTCCTGTTCCTGGGAGACATGATAGGCCGAGAATGGGCTGGAGTATATGTTGTGGCGGAAACTTGCGTCAGGCAGCGCGGTGGCGGGCAGAGGCGGCAGCATGCACTGGTTCTAACAGCCGTAGAGGAATGTTTTGAAATTTTTTTGAGATGGAATGAGTTGAATTGGGTTGGTTACCTTGATTGTGCTATAACATGCTTGAACTCCATGTACTTAGCTGCCTGTGGGTGGTGGTCTACATCATCTGACGGCAGTATGAGGGCTGAAATACAGCTTAGAGTGAGGAGCGTAGCGTGAACTCAACAGCGTGTGGCGGGGTCCTCTAAACCCAATTGGGGTTTACAGTTACATGTTCATTAGTTAATTTATTTTGCACACCTCAACAATAAATGAGACCAGTTGGTTTTAACTCTGGGTGCAAAGCATAACAGGAATTTACCACATGACCTCTTCTCCTGCAATGCGTGCAATATCTGCCAGTGGTCGAAACAGCCGAACCAACTGCTTTAATTTTTTAAAATGCAAGAAAAATATTTCTGGATCTTCTTCATTAAACTTAGGTAAATCTACATGTTTACTGTACTTGGAAGAACTATTTGTATTCTCTGGATTATTACTAGTGTTACCTAGCCCTGCTGCAATTCTCTGCTGTTCCAACCTGTTATTATTTTCAGCTATGCTCTGCTGAATTTTTAATTGTTTAGTCTGCTGCTCGGTTTGTTTAGTTTGTTGCTCTGCTAGTCATAACTGAGCCTCCAACTCAAGGTGTTTTTGCTGATTCTGCAACTCCAACCTCTGCTTGGCTGCTTCCAGCCTAGCCATTTCTAATTTAGTCTCCATCTCCAACTTTAAGATTGCCACCTTGTCACTTCTTCTAACTCTCCTAAACACTCCTCGTCAAGTTTCTCCTCCTCCACCAAGTGTGTGACAATAACTCTTAACACTCGAGCCTTCAACATTTTCCTGGAGACTGCTAAGTTCAATTTATCAGCCAGAAACAACAAACCAGACTTCTTCAAGTCCTTAATCTTACCCAAATTTGGCTGTTCTAACAGCACAGCAACCTGATCCTCCATGATTGGCTAAATTATCACAACTTAGCACTTGAAACAACACTGAAAATTATGCTTGGCCCCTGGCACAAGCTGAACACTTACCTCAAATCATGAAGCGTTGAGAAGTTTTCACAGCAGCTCAGATTGACATAGAATTTTGCACACAGGCTTGATTAGGTGTCACTAGATAATCACAAAGTACCTAGGAAGGCAATTGCTATTAATAATTAGCACTGTCAATTTGTACATACATTACAGGGAATTAAGGTTAAAATCCTGGACAGGCCCCCATTTGTTACAACCCTTGAGTCTTAGTACAGTTCTTTTCTGCAGTGATCAAAGTATATGTAAATCGGCCTTGCCAAATAGTGTCTAGGGTATAATTAAAACACTGCATAAACGGGGAAAACAATGTACTACGCTAAGAGTGACAAAACATAACAATTAAATGGTAGAGATAATAGCCAGAAATATTTTTTAGCATGCAATAATATAAATAAAAATCCTTATTGAGCATAGACCATATTCTCCAACACATGAATTAATAAATGGGATATTACACAATAGTCTACCCAGAGAATTAACTAAGTAATAAGCTAAAATAACAATAACCACAGACTTAACTCAAATACATGACTCCTCTCGACCAACTCAGCCCTGCTTCTGAACAAAAGGTCAGCTCACAGGGCAGGCGTCCTACCAAAATATCAACTAAGCATCTGCCTGACTCTTGTGAACTCTACTAACAAAAGTATAGTACAAATAACTCAATGATGGATAATCTTAAGAGTATGTAATACTGTTACATTATTCACTAGAACTTACTGGCGAACAATAATAAGAATTAATCACGGTTGAAATATAAACACTCGCTTGACAACCAGTTCCCACACTGGCCTCATCCAAATATGGTCATCCTCCACACAGAAGAAACCCACACCCCCTCCAACAGGAATTAACTTGGAAAAGCCTCATACAATATAATGCAACTCAGGTACACTACAGCATGCTACAATGAATATCATACAATAGTCTATAATCATACAATGGGATACTATACTAATTATACAACAAGACAATAAAGTAATATAAGCATCAAGAGTAATGTTAGAATCCTTGTAAGATTCGTAACACCTACCACCCTCAAGTACATCCTACCATACTTAGGTACATCCTAAAAAATTAATGTACCATCTTCAAGTACTTCCTACCATCCTCAAGTACATCCTACCATCCTCATGTATATCCTACCCTCCTCAAGTACATCCTACCATGCTCACGTTTATCCTACCATCCTCAATTACATCCTACCTTCCTCAAGTTCATCCTACCATCCTTAAGTATGTCCTACAATCCTCAAGAACATTCTACAATCCTCAAAGATATCCTATCACACTCAAGTACATCTGAGCATCCTTAGGTACATTCTACCATCCTCAATTACATCCTACCTTCCCCAATTATATCCTGACATACTCAAGTACATCCTTCCATCCACAAATATATTCTACCATCCACAAGTACATCCTACCATTTTCAAGTGCATGCTAAATACTCAAGTACATCCTACCATACTCAAGTACATCCTAAAACACTAAAGTTTATCATACTATCTTTAAGTTCATCCTACCATCCTCAAGTACATCCTACCATCTTCAAGTGCATCGTACCATCCTCAAGTACATCCTACCATCTTCAAGTACATTCTACCATACCCAAGTACATCCTACCAACCTCAAGTACATCCTACCATCCGCAAGTACATCCGAGTAGTGGAAACCCGGACAATAACCGGTAATTTTGCTTTTTTCCATGCCAGTCATTGTCCGGGGTCGTTTTCGTTACCAGGGTGACTGGTCATTTGCTTTTTTCCCCATGCTTGTCAATGTCCGGGGGTACTTTTCGTTCCGTGGGCGAACGGCAATTTAGCCTTTTTCCCAATGCTGGTCATTGCACCAGGGGGTATTTATTTTTTCCCGACTGTCAGTCATTGACACACGGGTTGTTTTGAAATTTTTGCATATAATTTCTCAACTGCTCCCTCCCAGTAATATATAATTCCCCTAAAAATATGAATTAAAAGACTCCTACTTCCTCCCATTTCATTCCAGGGGGATTAAAATGCCGGTCCCTGTCTCGTGTGTTTTGCGTTACCTCGGTGACCCTGCACAGACATTGCTAATGGTCAATGACGTCACCCCCGTCATGATCTTCCCTGAATAAGTCCGTTTTCTGTTATAGTGTATTTTTTCCCATTTTCAATATTTATAGCAAAGGGGGATTAAAATGCTGCCTTCTGTCAAGCCTAATGTGCAATGGCGTTAACCATTATAAGCTCGTTTTTCTCAATAAGGTATTACCATACTGTTTCCCATTTTCTAAGATAATTTTATAGCTGAGATTTCTTATTAACATAAGAAATGAGTTCAGCCCTGTTACAGAACCAGTATTTACCCAGGAAATTTTCCTAAATCTAAGACTTATTCCAATTTATGCCCATTGTTTCATGTTCTGTCTTGTGTTTATAGTATTAATAGCCCATTAATATCCCCTTTGTCATGTTTCCCCTATTTCTTCTTTGCCTTTCTAGAGAATGTAATTTGAGCTATGTCAATCTGTCTTCAAGGATTGCTTATTTAGCATAGGGTAAATAAAAATGAAAACTCACTATCATCCATTTGTATGAAAACAGTCCCCTCCCAGGCGTGGTGACTTCAATGTGATTTCAGTAGTAATCCAATATTGCTGCATAAACGCATACATATATTTGCACGTGCATAAATATATATGCACGTCTCACATTCGCTCAAAAAACATGCCTCCCCACCCACACTTTACTGTAGAATATAACAAATCAAAATACTTATTCAGTGTACATATATTTATATGATATACAATGAGTAAAAGAAATGTTTTGAATAAGGCCTTCTGCAGTTACCTTCTTTCTGACGTCATCATCCCTAATGCGGCGCGATGCACCAATGAGCAAACAGCTTTTAGTACATGTGGTTAGTAGGAGGTTCACACATTACTGCGAACTCTTAATCACTCTCAATACCTCAACTGTACTCTGTGCTTCATCAGAGTAGATATTCAGCTACATTGGCTCATATTTTGGCTCATTGCTCATATTTTCTGTTATTCATTTCATAAACCCTATCAAACCTAACTTGTTATATAACAAACAAATATATTTCAACAGACTCGTTGTTGTTTAGTGACATCACGAAAACCGACCTCAGTATAGGGATAGGGTATTGTTGACCATTAGCGTATAAGTGTTAAGGTATCACAGCACCTTACTGTTCAACTATGTATGACGTCACCAGATGACCAATGCGGCCTTTAGCGTCATACTGGCATATGTCCCGTATTTAATGTTATTATTCAAAAATACCTAGACTAACCATCCCCCACCTAACCTAATCAGAGGAGTAAGAATATACAATTTAATTCTCCATAACTGTGCTCATTATTCGGTGATAAGTGCAAAAGTATAACAGCAACCCAAATGTCATACCACAATTTTTTGCAGAATCGTACATCTGGCAGCATTGTAGGTGAGCTGAACATAAGAATAAAGGTAACTGCAGAAGTCCTATTGGCTCATACGAGGCGGCTACTATGTATCTCCACCCAATCTCATTCATATTCATGTCCACCCTATGCTTACAACAACCAAGGGATCCCACTTAAAGTATTAGTTTACAATAGTAGTTTTAATAAATAGCTCTCATTCTAGTTTTATACACAACAGCAATTATGAAACCCTATAGCTAGATATCGTACTATAATCCACAAGTAGTTACCACACATCTGGCAGCACAGCGGATTAGTAGCTGTGATCATAGGCTAGTCAACTGTCCTCACATCCATCAAATAGCTATCCAAATGTCGCACCTCAATTCATCCATCTAGCAACTCAGCTGGATGCTAGCCACTATATTCATAGGCTAATCATTTCTACATCTAAAAAAAAATCCTAGTCTTGCTACGCAAATCAGGTAACTTGTTTCTAAACCAACACTCGCAAATACAAGCATACATACCTACACATACTCCACAACCTGTACATTCATAGAGAATAGCCTAGTTTTTTGCCACCATTTCCCCATTCATCAGATGTAATTTATGCCATAAACAGAAAATACAGCATTTACACACCAAATATGCCATTTATGCACAAAATATATTATTTACACTCAAAATATACCATCACACAAAAAAATGACATTTACATACAAAATATGTCAGTTGCACACAAAAATATACCATTTACACAATATTGCATGTACACTAACAGTATGACATTTACACAAATTATGGTATTTCTACAAATATATCAAAATGCTTATGCATTTAGACAATCAAAAATGGGCTTTCACTAAAATTACACAATTTCACATACATAATTTTCACAAAATACCAACACATTGTTTCATAAACCAAAATACACTTACACCATTAAGATCTATTTTTTCAGATTACAGAGCTTACACAAAATAGACAATTTGCACACAAAAATACAGTTGCACCAGTTCCACTTCAACAAATTAAAAACACAACTTGCATAAATGCACTATTAGCACAAAAATTATTATAAAACAAGAACAATTATTACACAATTAGTGTAATTATTATACATCTTTGCACAATTAATACAAGAAAACTTGTTATATAATTATTCAACTTGCACAATGACAATCAATACACAAAGGTATAAATAAACAATTCGTCCATATGCAATTACACAACATGCGCAATTAATACACAACTTTCACAAATATACACATCTTTCATAATTATTTTACAACTTCCGCAAATTCATATCTAGCACAAATACGTACAATACATAACTACCCCAAATATGAAAATACACAACTAGTATAAATACACGATTTACACAAATACAATTGCGACATTTACACAACTTGCTCAAAAATATAATCAATACACAACTTACCAAAATATGAACAATACATAACTAGTACATATTCATTAAATACACAACTACACAATTTCCACAAATACATATACAAAAAACCAGTGTTGAATGTAATGAAACACTATTTTCTGGGCGAGTCCCGGAGGCTCCCCGGAGCTATCCAGGCTGAATGGATATGTATAACTCTCTGGCATCAGTGAAAGTGCTAAGAGTTCTTGCCTACTGGGGACCACGAGCCAGAACCTGGCCCCCTCAGAGAGGCACGAAGAGCAATGACTTATAGAAACCCCCTTGTGGTTGGGAGCATTCTATGTCTGCCACCGACCGGGACAGGCACCCAGAAAGGTAGGCACCCCAAAACAAACCCCTATTCTGGTGAAAATATTGCTACCAAAAGCCGAACGAGTGACAAGAACCCCCAAATAAAATTATCAAACTAGCATGACGTCATCACGTCACCGTCTGCGCAACCCCCCTTCCCCGAGATGGAGAAGGGGGAGCCCCCCGGGACCCTCCACACCAGCGATCCAACTGGCAGTTCTTAGGCTGGATGTCAAAATACGCGAACAACGCCGCCGACCGGAGGGAGGGAAAGACGCCGGGGAGCCTCCGGGACTCACGCAGAAATGGTGTTTCATTACATTCAACACTGGTTTTCTGGGGGGAGCCCTGTCGGCTCCCCTGAGCTACCTCACCACAGATAAGTAAAACAGGGAAGGAACCGAGAGGCGGATACCACGCGTCCTAACCGAACAACCAAAACCAGAGACAAAACAAAGATCAAAACGAGAAGAAAATAGACCACCCAGGCCAACAACTAGGATGGCACCAAAACTCAAGAGCAGGCCAGAGGGGAACAATGCCCAGGACAGCATGTGGAACGGAACAGAAGGAACCGCAACACTGAACGCAAGTAGAAGCGGTTCTGCCAGCACCACCCAATATGAGGTGACAGGACACGATCCTAGACGATAGGCCCTGAACAACCCCGAAGGGAAGACAAGCCAACCCTATCAAAGACCGAAGGACCCTTCGCAGTGATAGGAAAACCGGAAAGATCGCCAGGAAAACCACACACCGCCCCCGAGATGAAACACGCAGGTGGGAGACCAATAACGAACCCACCAGTGCCGACACAAACGACGAGAAACTAACACCACGATCGAAAGCGCAAAACGCGAATCGAAAAACAGCGACCCCGCAACCCAAAGGAGCAACATAACCAGCTCCAGCAGGAAAAACTGACGCACACATCCCTGAGGCATCCAAGAGGAGAACTACCCGGACGTGAACGGCAGGAAAGCAAACACACCCGGTCCGGAAAAAGGAACAAAGAAAAACCGGAACCAGGACCGGAACCCAGCAAAACCCGGTTCCAAGAAAAGGAACCAGGAAGGCAGGAGCGGCAGACCGAAAGTCCACACCCACCACAGACATCGCAACCTGAAGCCTGCGGGAAATCACACAAAATCGCAGGAACTCAGTACCAAAACGGAACATCGGAGAAGTTCAAAACCAGGGAACTGAATATGGACAGAGGCCCACCGGAGCACCAAACAGGATAGTCAAGAAGCACTGACCCAGATACACAAATAAGTGTAGCATGGGGGAGGAAAAACGGAAACAGGTAAGGAAAACCGTGAATACGGCCCAAGGAGCGGCCGGGAAGTAATGCACACGACCAACCACAAAATGTGGAGAGGAGCGCGGACATACCCGAGGGACCTCATGGACAGCAGGGTGCAGTCAGGCACCGAAGATAGGCAAGGAACGAGTGCCCAGATAGGAAAAAGACCCAGGGCTCGACAACAAAACTAAAAGCACCGAAATGCGGGGCAGAGCCCCACAGGACAACAAAGAACAAAAGACAGGGACAAAAAAGGCACTGAAGACACACGCAAGGTGACCAAACACACCACACCAAACACCCCTGTTAGGAGCCATCGACGCAATCCCGCCAAGCGGGGAAGAGTAAACAAGGATGGAGCAGAGAACAAGGGTGGCGGAGTGAGTAGAGTATCCTAATAAGATACTCGCTCTAAACGCATGAGCCTAACGAGAGAAGCAAATCTCCACGTAGTACCAATGATGGAACTCAAACCGTTCCTTACTTCCAGGGAAAATTCCTGCCAACCTTTGGAAAACGGTGCGGCGCATAAGCATATAACCAGCAGAGTAGCGAATAATAACTAGTCTACCGACAAGTGTGGTCTAGAACAGATACATGCGAGATACCGTACCGACTCTCAGTGCGCCCAACCCGCACCATTGCCCGCCAAAATATCACCCGCATACTACTGTAAACGCAACAAAAGAGAGTTAGTCTCTTAGTGTTTGTGTTTATTGTCACTAATCTTCACAAAACAATAGAAACTGGGATAGTGGCAAATGCTACCCTTGCGGCACATTGTGGGCACGAAACAATGGGCATAAAAGGGACAAGCATACAATCAAGAAAGAGCGGAGGAATGACCAGCACAGTAACAGGCCAGGTGATTTGCGGAACCAATTACCACATAACGTGGTGGTGGTGGGGCCCCACGATTGGTGCAAGGGTGGGTTGGACATGTATATGAGTGGGAATGGGTGGTAAGAAACAGGAGCTGCCTCGCACGGGCTAATAGGCCCTCTGCAGTTCCTCTGTACTTATGTCCGGATGTCCGTACGCACAAGGGAACACAAGAGGAAGCTGAGCACCCAAATGAGCCACAGACACGAAAAAGAACCTGATCAATGTCAGAGGGGAAAGGAAGCGAAAGGCACCAAGAAGCTGTATGGTGGAAGCAGACTCTACCCACAGGAGCAAATGTAGAGAAGACAGAGCCCAGGAGGCTCAGGAAACTGCACAACCGTCAACTGACATGAGAGGCGGGGCCCAAGAGCCAGAGCTCAACCCCCGCAAGCACAACTAGGCAAGCACCCCACCAAGAAGTGAGAACCAGCACTAGGCCGACAGAGGCGCCAGACATGACAACCTCACCTGCAGAGCAGACACACGAACGTGCCACAACACAGGCGAGCCAAGTAACATATCAGGAGCAGCGCTAATGGTGTGCCTGAAAGCCATGCATACTCGAGGCAGTAGGCATAGTATGTACCGTTACCTAAATAAAATGCAGAAGTCGAAGGAGAAATACAGCCAGAGGCGCACGCCCCGCAGAAGACGGAGCAGTACAGAGGGGAAGGAGGCGGCACCACACCAAACCATCCCACACCCGGAAGCAGAAGAAGAACGAAGTGACACCCCCAGATATAAATCCAAAACACCCTCAGTATCCAGAGGGCCACGACTGGAGGGAGAAAACGAGCAAGAAGCCGTAGAAAACCACGAGAAACGACGCGGACACACGAGCATACCGCCCATAAACAAAACGCACACCGCGGCCCCAGCACACGAGGTACGAAACGCCTGCACCCGTCCACCGGGAGGCGTGGCTTGTACACCAGGCGGACATACAGATTGTACACACAACGTACAGACACATCGTACAAACACCAGGAAGGCGTGCAGAACGACGACGAAGAACGCCGAAACTGGAAGTAGAGACGATGCAAAAACAAAACAAGGCAAAAACTAAGCAAAAGAAAACAGGTGACGGAAGGGAACCAATGAAGCCGAACAAAAGACTCTAGGGAAACCGCATCGAAAATCAACAGACGTTCCAATAATATTGGAAGGACGAAGAGACTCGCGAACCAACGAGAACCACAACAAGCACCCCTGATCAAGGAACATGCAGGGACAACGATACGAAGCTGTTTAGGCACTGTATGTACTAGGTCAATATATAAATCCATCAATGTTTGTTTCACACCTTGTATGGATGTACCTTACCTGAATACACATTTGATTTTTTTTTCCGAACAGTATCGCGAGGTAAGAGCGAAAAGGGTAAGGAAAAGGGGGGTGAAACACACCCCCAGGAACGACAGGACTGACGAACCCGAAGGAACACGGAACCGAAACCAGGGAGGGGTATACCCGAAAACAACAGGAACACAGAGGGAAGGAACAACCCCACTCTGAGGAACTGCCAGCCCCTCACCAAAAGTACAAACACCCTAAGGGGCAAACGGGGCATAGGCCCCCCAGGCAACCCCTCCCTAACCCCGGGAACCTCGACGGCATGACCCAGGGCCGAGCCACACCCCCAAAGCCACAGCGTGACAAGGAAAAGTCGAGGCAGCCGTGTAAACACTAATGAAAGGAGGCCACTGGTCAGACCCATATGGCACGGCTGGAGGAACCGACTCGAATTCCTCCGCCGCCACCCCGGATGAGGAAAACCCCGAGACCGCCCGAGTCTCAACCCAACCAGACCCCGCCCAAACCCCGAAACCCGCCTATGGTTCGGAGCAGGAAGCAAGGGAGGAAGTGTGTAGAACAGAAGGGGAAGGACAAGAAGCTGAAGGAGCCAGAGTCAAAGTGACCCCCACCCCAAGTCCGGACCCCAACCACCAAAACGGGGTACCCTTGGCGCATCCTGGGCCGCAAACAACCAAGAGCGTTGCAGCAACCTACACCCAGTAAGCAAAGCCACTTCCGTCTGCACCCGATTATCATGACCAGTGGCCTGGATGAAGGAGAGCGCGTACCGACAACACTCGTCGGACGACTCCGGGTCACAAGAAACAAGGACCCAACAGGCAGCATGGCGGAGCCACAACCGGTGAGTGTCACCCTGAGACAGGGGGACAGATCAACCGTCAAACTCGCAGGATGTGAGAGGGACTCTGGGGACACACCTATAGGACCACGGAGCCCCCGTGGGGTTTCCCAGGACCCTTAGCCGTTGGTACACGCTAAGGGAAGCCCAGGCAGGGTACCGTGAACAGGCGCCCAATTCTACCAACAAACTGCTAAAGCTGAACCCCTGGGACGTGTCCACTTACGGGGGCCAAGCAGGAAGTACCGCCAACAGAAGAATTCGAAAGAAAATCACCTAGAACAAGAATGGGGGACCAAAAAAAACAGACCCCCACCAGGCAAAAACAAAAGAAAAAACCCGCAAGAGGACAACGTACCCAGGCGGAACAAAGCCGGCCGCTGTTAATGGTGAAAACTAGCTGTGCAGTACCCCGCCCCCCTACCAGTGACGAAAACTACCACCTACCCAGAGACAAACCAGGGCAACAAAACCCCAGCCGACTCCAAGCCCAGTACCGAGCAGTAAAGGACACAGCGGAGGTAGAACCCAAGTGACTTGTCGAAGGTGGCCCTAAGCCCCAAGGGCAGTACTTACAGAGCACCTAGGGAAGATAGCCCTAGGCGCATGCAGCCCAAGTACCCTGGAATCTTACTCCTGGCTCACACCCCAACGGTAGAGACAGTCCACACCACAAGGCACAGAACTGAAACAAAAACCGGAGCCAGAGGCACTCGACCAGCCAGTAATTCCATCAGCCAAGAACTGCCAGTTGAATCGCCGGCGTGGAGGGTCTGGGGCTCCGCCTTCCCCCTCCCGGGGAGGGGGGGGGGGGTTGCGCAGACGGTGGCGCGGCGACGTGATGACGTCATGCTAGTTTGATAATTTTGTTTGGGGAGTTCTGTCCACTCGTTCGGCTTTCGGTAGCAATACTTTCACCAGAATAGGGGTTTGTTTTGAGACGCCTACCTTTCTGGGTGCCTGTCTCGGTCGATGGCAGACACAGAATGCTCCCAACCACAAGGGGGTTTCTATAGGCCATTGCTCCTCGTGCCTCTCTGAGGAGGCCAGGTTCTGGCTCGTGGTCCCCGGTATGCAAGAACTCCTAGCACTTTGACTGATGCCAGAAAGTTATACATATCCAATTAGCCTGGATAGCTCCGGGGAGCCAACGGGGCTCCCTCCAGAAACATATACAATTAATACATACAACTTGCACAAAACAATACACAATTTATAGGAATGTAATCAATACATAATTGCAATAATCATACAACTTATGCAAAATACATAATCTGCACAATTAATACACAAATATATTAATTGTGCTATATTTGCACAAATACAAACACAACCAACTAGGTCAAACAGTACACAATTTGCATGATATTTTTCTAGGTATATTTAGGACATTAATTATAATATGTTGAGTTTATCCAACAAAAGTCAGAATTTCACATATAAAAATGGTACATATGACTTCCGATGAATTCAATATAAAACACATTCATTTTCCATTAATATTTCAACATTATTAGTGCTAAACTATTCATCTAACATATGTCCATTGTTTTTAATGTCTTATTAATAATTGCCGGAGCCGGTCGGCCGAGCGGACAGCACACTGGACTTGTGATCCTGTGGTCCTGGGTTCGATCCCAGGCGCCGGCGAGAAACAATGGACAGAGTTTCTTTCACCCTATGCCCCTGTTACCTAACAGCAAAATAGGTACCTGGGTGTTAGTCAGCTGTCACAGGCTGCTTCCTGGGCGTGGAGGCCTGGTCGAGGACCGGGCCGCGGGGACATTAAAAAGCCCCGAAATCATTTCAAGATCTCAAGATAACCTTCCTTATCCTAACCCATAACCAGAGTGTTTAGACCCCCCCCCCCTTTACCTTGAAATTATACTATATATTTTGGTAGGAATATATTTTCACATATAAACCTAACATTCCCTAATTCAACCCTATAATATAATTTCGAGGTAAGGGGGGTCTAAAGCCTCTGGTTATGGGTTAGGATAAAGAAAATTGGTAAATGGTAATTAAATAGTTTTGGTGAGTTATATCCCTTTCTAATTAAGGTTAGGTTAAGAATGGTTAAGTTTAACTGATGTAGAGAAAATTCCCATTATTATCATATTTTCCATTAACCTCCCTCCCCCCAGGTAATAGAGGTTAGGTTGAGGATGGTTGTATTGATGTGAAAAAAATTCTACGAATGTGATGCAATATTGAACCAAGATCCGTGTATCAGAGGTTAGGTCCAGGGTGGTTGGGTTGATGCATAAACAACACTTTCTTCCCGTATATACAATAAATTTGAAGTTAGATAAAGGGAGGTTAGGTCCAGGGCGGTTGGATTGATACACAAACAACACGTTCCTCCCATATTTACGATAAAGTTGAAGTTTGATAAAGGGAGGTTAGGTCCAGGACGGTTGGGTTGATGTGTAAAAACAAAAACACCTACCCAACAATATAGCTACAATATTGAACACAATTCCAAGTTTTAAAGGAGAGGGGCTGTTAGGTCCATATCCAAAACATCACTTTTCCACGAATATGGTTACAATATTCAACAAAGAACCTAGTAGGTTAGGCACAGTGCGGAAAGGTTCATATCCAAAACTTCACTTTTCGAAGAAAATAGATAAAATATTCAACAAAGTTCCAAAACTCTTGCAGGTTAGGCACGGGCATTTAGGTTCATATCCAAAAAACATCACTTCTCTGAGTAAATGTCGTATCAGAGGTTAGGTCCAGGTTAGATGGAATGGGTGAAAATGTGGGTAAAATGGGCTTTGGCTGTGCTATGATACACAACATTTAGGCTTATTTGGCAGAAATTGTCTCCAATTTGGTGGCGATAGCTTGAATTTCCCCAACTTTAATCAAATCTGCTAGGTCAGGGTTAGGTAGGGCTATGTAGGGTAGGTTGGAATATGTGAAAGCTTGGGTAAAATGGTCTTTGGCTGTGCTATGTAACAAAACATTTTGGGTATATTTCGTAGAAATTGTCTTAAATTAGGTTGAATTTAGGTGAGTAAGCATAAATTTCACGAACTTTAATCAAATCTAGCTTGGGATATGCTAGGTTAGGTTAGGTAAGGTTGAGTAGGGTTAGGTGGAATAGGTGAAAACTTGGGTGAAATGAACTTTGGCTATGCTAAGATACAAAACATTTGGATATTCTGTGGAAATTGGCTTAAATTAGGTTGAATTTAAGTGGGAAAGGCATAAATTTCGTCAGCTTTAATCAAATCTAACTTTGGATATGCCAGGTGAGGCTGGGTAGGATTGTATTGGGAAGGTTTGGATAGGTGAAAACTCCGTAAATTTGATAGGTGTAAATTTCGCCAACTTTAACCAAATCTAGGTTTGGATATGCTAGGATAGGTTAGGTAAGGTTGCATAGGGTAGGATGGAATAGGACAAAATGTAGGTAAAAATGGGCTTTGGCGATGCTATGATACACAAAATTTGGATATATATGGTGGGAATTGTCTTAAATTAGGTCGAATTTAGGTGGCATAGCTTAAATTTCGCCAACTTTAACCAAATCCAGGTTTGGATATGCTAGGTTAGGTTAGGTGAGGTTGAATAGGGTAGGTTGGAAATAGGAGAAAATGTTGGTGACAAAAAAAATGGGCTTTGACAGTGCTATGATACACAACATTTGGGTATATTTGGTGGAAATTGTCTTAAATTAGGTCGAATTTAGGTGGCATAGCTTAAATTTCACCAACTTGAACTAAATCTAGGTTTGGATGTGCTAGGTCAGGTTAGGTGAGGTCGTGTAGGGAAGGACATATATAATATCTTAGGGGCAATGAACTAGCATGTTTATGAAATAGTGTAAATTTTCCTATTTGGGGTTCAAGCTATATGGCCAACTTATGTAATGTATGGATAGAGGCCACATAGGCTTTTATGTGAGGATATGGGATGCTAATATTTAGTTAGTTTAGCTTTTGCTAAGTTGAATTTAGTCAAATTTGTGTAGTATATTTTTTTGATAGATTTAGATGAATTTAGGTTTTAATAGGATGCATTTTGAGAAGATATAGCAAATTTGCTTAAAATTATCATAGACAATACTGACTTCACGTAACCCTACCGGCCCTAACATAACTAAGGCTAGAACAAATAAGTCTGTTAGATGGTTTGCATAAATAAATATGGGTGGCCTGATTGGAGAGGATGTAACAAGGAAGGTATTAACAAGACATTAAAAACAATGGACATATGTTAGATGAATAGTTTAGCACTAACGATGTTGAAATATTAATGGAAAATGAATGTGTTTTATATTGAGCTCATCGGAAGTCATATGTACCATTTGTATATGTGAAATTCTGACTTTTGGGGAGTTGGTTAAACTCAGCATATTATAATTAATGTCCTAAATATACCTAGAAAAATATAATGCAAATTGTGTATTGTTTGACCTAGTTGGTTGTGTTTGTATATGGACCATTCTCAATCGACTTGAGAATGGTCCAGGACGGACCGAAACGTCGTCGTCCCTTCAATTTCTAGTGTGTGGTCTGGTCAACATACTTCAGCCACGTTATTGTGACTCATCGCCTGCAATTGTATATGTACATATATATAGCACAATTAATATACTTGTGTATTAATTGTGCAGATTATGTACTTTGCATAAGTTGTATGATTATTGCAATTATGTATTGATTATATTTCCATAAATTGTGTATTGTTTTGTGCAAGTTGTATGTATTAATTATATATGTTTTTGTATGTGTATTTGTGGAAATTGTGTAGTTGTGCATTTAATGAATATGTGCTAGATATTTAATGAATATGTATTGTTCATATTTTGGTAAGTTGTGTATTGATTATATTTTTGAGCAAGTTGTGTAAATGTCGCAATTGTATTTGTGTAAATCGTGTATTTATGCTAGTTGTGTAATTTCATATTTGGGTAGTATTGTATTATACGTATTTGTGCTAGATATGTGTATGCGGAAGTTGTGTAATAATTATGAAAGATGTGTATATTTGTGAAAGTTGTGTATTAATTGCACATGTTGTGTAATTGCCAATGGACGAATTGTTTATTTATACCTTTGTGTATTGATTGTCATTGTGCAAGTTGAGTAATTATATAGCAAGTTTTCTTGTATTAATTGTGCAAAGTTGTATAATAATTACACAAATTGTGTAATAATTGTCCATGTTTAATAATAATTTTTGTGGTAATAGTGCATTTATGCAAGTTGTGTTTTTAATTTGTTGAAGTGGAACTGGTGCAACTGTATTTTTGTTTGCAAATTGTGTATTTTCTGTAAGCTCTGTAATCTGAAAAAATAGATCTTAATGGTGTAAGTGTATTTTGGTTTATGAAACAATGTGTTGGTACTTTGTGAAAATTATGTATGTGAAATTGTGTAATTTTAGTGAAAGCCCATTTTTGATTGTCTAAATGCATAAGCATTTTGATATATTTGTAGAAATACCATAATTTGTGTAAATGTCATACTGTTAGTGTACATGCAATATTGTGTAAATGGTATATTTTTGTGTGCAACTGACATATTTTGTATGTAAATGTCATTTTTTTGTGTGATGGTATATTTTGAGTGTAAATAATATATTTTGTGCATAAATGGCATATTTGGTGTGTAAATGCTGTATTTTCTGTTTATGGCATAAATTGCATCTAATTAATGGGGAAATGGTGGCAAAAAACTAGGCTATTCTCTATGAATGTACAGGTTGTGGAGTATGTGTAGGTATGTATGCTTGTATTTGCGAGTGTTGGTTTAGAAACAAGTTACCTGATTTGCGTAGCAAGACTAGGATTTTTTTTTAGATGTAGAAATGATTAGCCTATGAATATAGTGGCTAGCATCCAGCTGAGTTGCTAGATGGATGAATTGAGGTGCGACATTTGGATAGCTATTTGATGGATGTGAGGACAGTTGACTAGCCTATGAACAAAGCAACTAATCTGCTGTGCTGCCAGATGTGTGGTAACTACTTGTGGATTATAGTACGATATCTAGCTATAGGGTTTCATAATTGCTGTTGTGTATAAAACTAGAATGAGAGCTATTTATTAAAACTATAATTGTAAACTAATACTTTAAGTGGGATCCCTTGGTTGTTTTAAGCATAGGGTGGACATGAATATGAATGAGATTGGGTGGAGATATATAGTAGCTGCCTCGTATGAGCCAATAGGACTTCTGCAGTTACCTTTATTCTTATGTTCAGCTCACCTACAATGCTGCCAGATGTACGATTCTGCAAAAAATTGTGGTATGACATTTGGGTTGCTGTTATACTTTTGCACTTATCACCGAATAATGAGCACAGTTGTGGAGAATTAAAATGTATATTTTTAAACCTCAGATTAGGTTACGTGGGGGATGGTTAGTCTAGGTATTTTTGAATAATAACATTAAATACGGGACATATGCCAGTAGGACGCTCAAGGCCGCATTGGTCATCTGGTGACGTCATACATAGTTGAACAGTAAGGTGCTGTGATACCTTAATAAACACTTACACGCTAATGGGCAACAATACCCTATCCCTATACTGAGGTCGGTTTTCGTGATGTCACTAAACAACAACGAGTCTGTTGAAATGTATTTGTTTGTTATATAACAAGTTAGGTTTGATAGGGTTTATGAAATGAATAACAGAAAATATGAGCAAGGAGCGAAAATACGAGCCAATGTAGCTGAATATCGATTCTGATGAAGCACAGAGTACAGTTGAGGGATTGAGAGTGATTAAGAGTTCGCACTAATGTGTGAACCTCCTAGGAACTGCATATACTAAAAGCTGTGCGCTCATTGGTGCTTCGCGCCGCATTATCATGACGTAAGAAAAAAGGTCTCTTAATCTCCGTGGTGTAGTGGCAAGACACTCGCCTGGCGTTCCGTGAGTGCTTTGTCATGGGTTTGTATCCTGGCCAGGGAGGAATTACTGGGCGCAAATCCCTAACTGTAGCCTCTGTTTAACGCAACAGTAAAATGTGTACTTGGTTGTAACAACGATTCTTCGCGGTGGGGATCGTATTCCAGGGACCTGTCCGAAACGCTACGCGTACTAGTGGCTGTACAGGAATGTAAGGTAACTGCATAAGGCCTTATTTCAAAACATGTGAGGCTGGTTTTACTCTTTGTAGATCATATATATATATGTACACTGAATGAGTATTTTGATTTGTTATATTCTACAGTAAGGTGTGGGTGGGGGGAGGCATGTTTTTTGAGCGAATGTGAGACGTGCATATATATTTATGCACGTGCAAATACATTTATGTAGCAATATTGGATTACTACTAAAATCGCATTGAGGTCACCACACCTGGAAGGGAACTGTTTTCATACAAATGGATGATAGTGAGTTTTCATTTTTATTTACCCTAAGCTAAATAAGCAATCCTTGAAGACAGATTGACAAAGCTCAAATTACATTCTCTAGAAAGGCGAAGAAGAAACAGGGGAAACATGACAAAGGGGATATTAATGGGATATTAATACTATAAACACGAGACAGAACATGAAATAATGGGCATAAATTGGCATGTTTTAGATTTAGGAAAATGACCTGGGTAAATACTTTATTATTGTTAACATCTTTATTGACAAAATTAATTACAATTTTGCCTAATCTGAGGATTTTGATAGTCTTATTAAAGATAGGATAATGCTAGTATTCACTGTCACGCAGGACAGAGGGTCATACATAAGACAATAGGTGTAAACTGTAGGCTGGTTCTGTAACAGGGCTGAACTCATTGTAAACGAAAATCCGATGAAAAATGGAATATTTACGAAAAATTACGAAAAATACTACAACGTTCTGGCAACACTGTGGTCCAAACCGTTTAATGATATCTTGAAAAATAACGTAATTAGAGTCAAATTTCCCGCTGCAACTTTCGTGAATCTGGTCCTCGCGCCGTGAGTACGCCGCGGGGTATTGTATCTTACGTTGTTGATGTCTTATTTTTCGTAATAGCGTTGAAAATAACATGTTATGCATAAAATGAATATAAACTAACACATATGGCAACACAACATATGGTCTGACACGAGGGTGGTGCAGTCAGTGACTGCGTGTCTCTCATGGAGAGAGGATGTATGCTGACGCGCTCACACAATATCTCCCAGAACATGCTATTTTTGCTATTTTTAGCTATTTGTACTGCAATATGACTTACCAAACGAACAAGAGAGAAGCATTGACAGCTAGATGCATGCGAGCTCTCCATACGAGCTGGCCGCAATGCGTAAATCACCAGTCACGAGTGACCGCAGGTTGAGTAAACTTTGAGAGCGCGCTACGCAACTCCAACTTTTACAACTAGATAAAATTTCACAGCCTTTATTTATTATTCTATTTACATGAAACTTGCACATTATATGTAGAGTTTACGCCTCTTTAAACGCATGTCATTATTCTTATCTACGTAGATTTATTGATTTTATAAATAATGATACACCTCATTTTGTTGCATACGTTTTTGGGAAACTTTTATAAAATCTGTATTATTGCACTAAATACATCTGGGATAATAATGTGACATGCAAATCTTTATTATATAGTAAGGTCATAGCTGAGTGTCGTATAAATGATTTTGGTTCACAATTGTGGGCTGTGAAATTTTTTGAACATGGTTGAAAAATTCGTCTTTTTTTTTTTTTTTTTTTTTTTCTCCGTCTCTATTTAGGCTGAGATGCTGAAACTTGGCCTAGGTGCAGCACCTTTCACATGTATCAGGATAATAAATTATGAATACCCTACAACAATTTTTTAAATCCTGGTCCCATGGCCCCTTATGTTAATAAGAAATCTCAGCTATAAAATTATCTTAGAAAATGGGAAACAGTATGGTAATACCTTATTGAGAAAAACGAGCTTATAATGGTTAACGCCATTGCACATTAGGCTTGACAGAAGGCAGCATTTTAATCCCCCTTTGCTATAAATATTGAAAATGGGAAAAAATACACTATAACAGAAAACGGACTTATTCAGGGAAGATCATGACGGGGGTGACGTCATTGACCATTAGCAATGTCTGTGCAGGGTCACCGAGGTAACGCAAAACACACGAGACAGGGACCAGCATTTTAATCCCCCTGGAATGAAATGGGAGGAAGTAGGAGTCTTTTAATTCATATTTTTAGGGGAATTATATATTACTGGGAGGGAGCAGTTGAGAAATTATATGCAAAAATTTCAAAACAACCCGTGTGTCAATGACTGACAGTCGGGAAAAAATAAATACCCCCTGGTGCAATGACCAGCATTGGGAAAAAGGCTAAATTGCCGTTCGCCCACGGAACGAAAAGTACCCCCGGACATTGACAAGCATGGGGAAAAAGGCAAATGACCAGTCACCCTGGTAACGAAAACGACCCCGGACAATGACTGGCATGGAAAAAAGCAAAATTACCGGTTATTGTCCGGGTTTCCACTACTCATCCTACCATCCACAAGTACATCCGACCCTAATCAAGTATATCATTCCACTGTCAAGTATATCTTACCATCCTCAAGTTCATCATAGCATTCTCAAGAACATCCTACCATCCTAAAATACATTCTACCATCCTCAAGTTCATCCTATCATCCTCAAGTACATCTTACCATACTCAAGTACATCCTAAAATACTAAAGTATATAATACCTTCCACAAATACATCCTACTACCTTCAAGTACATCCTATTATCTTCAAGTTCATCCTTCCATCCTCAGGTAAATCCTACCATCCTCAGGTACATCTAACCATCGTAAAGTACATCCTACTATCCTCACGTTCATCCTACCGTCTTTAAGTACATTCTACCATCCTCAAGTTCCTCCTACCATCCACAAGTATGTCCTTCCATTTTCATGCATATCCTACCATCATAAAGTATATCCTGTCATATTCAAGTACATCCTACCATTCTCAAGTACATTCTACCACCCTCAAGTACATTCTACAAGCTTCAGGGTCATCCTACCATCCTCAGGTGCATCCTATTATCCTCAAGTACATCCTACCATCCTGAAGTGCATCATTCTATCCTCATGTTTCTCCTACCATCCTCAACTATGTCCTACAGTCTTCAAATACATACTGACATCTTCAAGTATATCCTCCAAGCTCAAGTACTTCTTATCATCCTCAAGTATATCATACCATCCTCAAGTACATCTTACCATCTCCAAGTACATCCTACCATTTTCAAGTACATCCTACCATCCACAAGTGCATCCTACCATACTCAAGTATATCATTCCACCCTCAAATATATCTTACCATCCTCAAGTTCATCCTAGCATTCTCAAGAACATCCTACCATCCTAAAATACATCCTATCGTCTTCAAGTACACCCTGCCATCCTGAAGTACATCTTACAAACCTCAAGAGTGTCCTTCCATCCTCAAGAACATCCTTATATCCTCACATACAACCTAAAATCCTCAAGCACATCTTATCATAGTCACGTACATCATAAAATACTAAAGTACATCCTACCACCCTCAAGTACATCCTTCCATCTTCAAGTTCATCCTACCATCCTCTTGTACATCCTACCATCCTCAGATACATCTACTCATCCTCAAGAAAATCCTACCAACCTCAAGTACATCATAAAACACTAAAGTACATAATAATATCTTCAACTACATCTTACCATCCTCAAGTAAATCCTACCATCCTCAGGTACGTCTAACCTGCGCTAAGTACATTGTACTATCCTCACGTTCATCCTACCATCCTCAAGTACATCCTACCCTCAAGTTCATCCTACCATCCACAAGTATGTCCTTCAATCCTCAAGTACATATACCATCCTCAAGTATATCCTGTCATACTCAAGCACATCCTACCATCCTCAAGAACATTTTAACATCCACAAGTTCATCCTACCATCCTCAAGTATTTCCTACCATCTTCAAGTACATCCTACCATCTTCAAGGACATCGTACCGTTCTCAAGTACATCCTAAAATAGTCAATCCTATCCTACCATCCTCAAGTACATCCTACCCTCCTCTAGTATACCTTTCCATCCTCCAGTTCATCCTAGCATCCTCAAGTACATCCAACCATCCTCAAGTTGACGAAGATCGACAGAGACTACATGACGACCTGGACCATCTAGAGGAATGGTCGTGAAAATGGCTGCTAAAGTTCAACTCAGGAAAGTGTAAAGTAATGAAATTAGGCAAAGGGAGCAGAAGGTTGAACACAAGGTCCCATCTGGGAGGTGAAATCCTGCAAGAGTCAAATAGAGAGAAAAATCTGGGGGTCGATATCACACCGAACCTGTCCCCAGAGGCCCACATCAATAGGATATCATCAGCGGCATATGCTAGACTGGCCAATATAAGAACTGCCTTTAGAAACTTGTGTAAGGAATCGTTCAGGACCCTGTATACCACTTATGTAAGACCAATCCAGGAGTATGCAGCTCTAGCCTGGAGTCCATACCTAGTTAAACCACAAGACGAAGTTAGAGAAGATAGAAGGTATGCCACCAGACTGGTCCCGGAACTGAGAGGAATGAGCTACGAGGAAAGGCTAAGGGACCTGAACCTCACAACCCTGGAAAACAGAGGAGTAAGGGGAGACATCATAACCACTTGCAAACATTCTCAGGGGAATTGACAGGGTGGACAAAGACAAACTCTTTAGCACGAGTGGAACACGAACAAGGGGACACAGGTGGAAACTTAGTACCCAGATGAGCCACAGAGAAAGAAGACGTTAGAAAGAATTTTTTCAGTGTCAGGGTAGTTAATAAATGGAATGCATTAAGTAGTGTTGTGGTGGAGGCTGACTCCATACACAGTTTCAAATATAGATATGATAGAGCCCAATTAGCTCAGGAATCTGTACACCAGTTGATTGACATTTGAGAGGCGGGACCAAAGAGCCAGAGCTCAACCTCCGCAAACACAACTAGGTGAGTAAGTACGTCCTACCATTCTCAAGTATATCCTACCATCCACAAGTACATCTTACCGTACTCAAGTACACCCTACAATCCTAAAGTTCATCCTTCCATCATCAAGTACATCTTACCGTCCTCAAGTAAATCCTACCATACTCAATTACATCCTACATCCTCAAGTACTTCCTTCCATCTTCAAGTACTTCCTCCCATCCGCATGTACTTCCTACTATCCACAAGTACATCCTATAATAATCAAGTACATCCTAAAACACTAAAGTACATCATACCATCCTTAAGTATATCCTACCACCCTCATGTTCATCCTACCATACTCAGGTACATCCTACCATACTCAGGTACATCCTAAAACACTATAGTACATCATAATACCCTCAAGTACATCCTTCCATCTTCATGAATATCCTACAATCCCCAAGTATGTAGTACATCCACCATACTTGTACTATCCTACTGCACTATCCTCAAGCAAATCCTACCATTGTCAAGAACATCGTAAAACACGAAAGTACAACATACCATCCATAAGTACATCTTACCATACTCAAGTGCATCCTACTTCCTCAAGTACCTCCTACCATCTTCAAGTACTTCCTCCCATCCACATGCACATCCTACCATCCACAAGTACATCCTATAATCATCAAGTACACCCTAAAACACTACAGTACATCATAACACCCACAAATTTATCCTTCCATTCTCAAGTACATCCTACAATCCTCAAGTATGTAGTGCATCCACCATACATGTATGCAGGTGATGAGTCACAATAACGTGGCTGAAGAATGTTGACAAGACCACACACTAGAAGTTGAAGGGACGACGACATTTCGGTCCGTCCTGCATCATTCTCACAATCGACTTGAGAATCTTACATCCTACCATCCTCAAGCTGAATACCATCCAGGTATTCAGGAATGAGGATGGTCCAGGACGGACCGAAACGTCGTCGTCCCTTCACCTTCTAGTGTGTGATCTGGTCAACATAGTTGTACTATCATACTTGTATTATCCTCAAGTACATCCTACCAACGTCAATAACATCCTACTATCCTCACGTTCTTTCTACTGTCCTCAAGTACATCCTACCATCCTCAAGTTCATCCTACCGTCCATATGTATGTACCACCATTCTCAAGTACATCTTGAGAATGGTGGTACATACAAGATTGGGAGGTGGTGATCTTTGTGGTATTTAAATACTCCGAAATTACCATCTCTTTTAAGGGTCTGAGCAGGTGGTGGAGAGGGTTAAGGCGTACCTGTTATGCCAGTTGCTGGAAGGTTTCTGTGCTGGCTAGGGTTCGAGTCTCCTGGTGGGAAAGTGTTCTAAAGTTGTATACTTGACTCTCGTGTTTAGGAGAGTTGTGCCTTAAGCATAGACACTGTGTCTTCCCATATTAACATGGACTTGATGAAATTAACGTCTAAATGACCCCTCACTTGCTCTAGTGCTCTTGGGAGGTGGTGATCTTTGTGGTATTTAAATACTCCGAAATTACCATCTCTTTTAAGGGTCTGAGCAGGTGGTGGAGAGGGTTAAGGCGTACCTGTTATGCCAGTTGCTGGAAGGCTTCTGTGCTGGCTAGGGTTCGAGTCTCCTGGTGGGAAAGTGTTCTAAAGTTGTATACTTGACTCTCGTGTTTAGGAGAGTTGTGCCTTAAGCATAGACACTGTGTCTTCCCATATTAACAGGGACTTGATGAAATTAACGTCTAAATGACCCCTCACTTGCTCTAGTGCTCTTGGGAGGTGGTGATCTTTGTGGTATTTAAATACTCCGAAATTACCATCTCTTTTAAGGGTCTGAGCAGGTGGTGGAGAGGGTTAAGGCGTACCTGTTATGCCAGTTGCTGGAAGGCTTCTGTGCTGGCTAGGGTTCGAGTCTCCTGGTGGGAAAGTGTTCTAAAGTTGTATACTTGACTCTCGTGTTTAGGAGAGTTGTGCCTTAAGCATAGACACTGTGTCTTCCCATATTAACAGGGACTTGATGAAATTAACGTCTAAATGACCCCTCACTTGCTCTAGTGCTCTTGGGAGGTGGTGATCTTTGTGGTATTTAAATACTCCGAAATTACCATCTCTTTTAAGGGTCTGAGCAGGTGGTGGAGAGGGTTAAGGCGTACCTGTTATGCCAGTTGCTGGAAGGCTTCTGTGCTGGCTAGGGTTCGAGTCTCCTGGTGGGAAAGTGTTCTAAAGTTGTATACTTGACTCTCGTGTTTAGGAGAGTTGTGCCATATATATATATATATATATATATATATATATATATATATATATATATATATATATATATATATATATATATATCGTAATTAAGTATGGAAAGAAGAGATAGTGACGAGTATTGATGTCACATTTAATTGTTCTGTGATAAATTATAATTTCGCATAACATAAATTGGTTTATTAAAGTTACGTAGCTAATCGAGGAAATCAAGGTGAAATCATTTACATTAAATTAATTTACTCTAGAATGTTTGATATCAACTAAATAAAGGTTTCCAGTAAGCAGTAGTATACTACGAAATTAAACTTATTAGTAAGTAACTAATTTTAGTAAAAGAAATGATAAACAGGACTCTGTTATAAATCCAACTAAATGTGGAAAGAATTCATGTTTCTGCCTGTCGTTCCTCGCGTCGTCACTGACTAGGAAGAACCTGGCAATATGTTTAATATAAATCATGATGTTGATTAAATCTACACGTTAGTAATTTTAGTAACTACTTGTGGTTAATACAAAAGTTGTATAAAAATATAAAGATGTATTAAACTGTTGGTTATTTCCAACAATCCTTCCATCCTTATGTGCATCCTACCATACTCAAGTACATCCTACCATCCTCGAGTAAATCCTACCATTCTCATGTTCATCCTCCCACCCTCAAGTACATCCTACCATCCTCAAGTACATCCTACCTTCCTCAAATATTTTTTACCATACCCAAGTGAATCCTACAATCCTCAAGTAAATCCTACCATTCTCAAGTTCACCCTACCATCCTCAAGTACATCCAACCATCCTCAAATAAATTCTTCCATCTTCAAGTACATCCTACCATCCTCATTTACTTCCTAATATCCTGAGGTATGTACTTCCATCCTCAAGTATATCCTACTATTCTCAAGTATATCCTACCATCGAAAAGAATATCCAATCATATTCAAGTACATTATAAAATGCTCAAATAGATCATACCATCCTCAAGTACATCTTAACCTTTTCAAGTATATCTTACCATCATCAAGCTCATCCTAGTATTCTCAAGTACATCCTACTGTCCTCAAGTACATCCTACCATCCTCAACTACATCCTACTATCCTCTAGTACATCCTACCAAACTCAGGTACATCCCACCTTCCAAAAACGCATCCAACCATACTCAAGTACAGACTACGATCCTCATGTATTTCCTTCTATTCACAAAAATATCCTATCATCCTCTAATACATTCTACCATCCTCAAGTACATCCTACCATCCTCAAGTACATCCTACCATCCTCAAGTACATCCTACCATCCTCAAGTACATCCTACCATCCTCAAGTACATCCTACCAAACTCAGGTACAACCTACCATACAAAAGGTCATCCAAATATCCTCAAGAACATCCTACCATCCTCAAGTACACCATACCTTCCTCAAGTACATCCTACCATCCTCAAGTAAATCTTTCCATCCTCAAGAACGTCCTACTACCTCAAGTACAACCAACCATCCTCAAGTACAGCCTACCATACTCAAGTACATCCTGCTATTCTCAAGTTCATTATACAATCCTCGAATACACCCTTCCATACTCAAGTACATCCTACCATTCTCAAGTATATCCTATTATCCTCAAGTACATTCTTCTCTCATTGAATACTGTCTTCTATCCTCATGTACATCCTACCATCCACAAGTCCACACTACCATCCTCAAGTACATCCTACAATCCCCATGTAAATCCTACCATCCTCAAGTAAATCCTTCGATCCTCAAGTGCATCCTACCATCCTCATGTGCATCCTACCATCCTCAAGTACATCCTACCATCCTTAAGTACATCCTACCATACTTAAGTACTTAGTATAATCCTCAAATTTCATTCTACTATACACAAGTACATCGTACCATCCTCAGGTACATCCTACCATTCTCAAGATCATCCTAAAATGCAAAAGATCATCATACCATCCTCAAGTACATCCTACTATCCTCAAGTACATCCTTCCATCCTCAAGTACTTCATACCATCCTCAAGTTCATCCTATCATCCACAACAATGTCATGCCATCCTCATATATTTACTGGTAAACTCAAAAATACCCTACCATGCTTAAGTAGATTCTGCCATATTCAAGTACATTCTAACAATATCAACACATATTACTATTATCAAGTACATATTACTATCCTCAAGTACATCCTACAATCTTCAAGTATATCCTACCATCCCTAAGTACTTCCTATAATACTCAAGTACATCCTAAAATACTCAATTACATCATACAATCTTCAAGTACATCCTACTCTCCTCAAGAATATCTTACCATTCTCAAGTTCATCCTAGCATCCTCAATTACATCATACCATCCTGAAGTGCAATCAACCAGCCTCAAGTACATCCTACCATTTTCAACACATGCTAAAAACTCAATTGCATGACACTATTCTCAAGTACATCTTACCATCCAAAAGTACATCCTAACATACTCAAGTACATTCTAAGGTACTCAAGTACATCCTACATTCTTCAAGTACATCCTACTATCCTTAAGTGCATCCTACCGTACTCAAGTACCTCGTACAATCCTCAAGGTTCATTCTACCATCCTCAAGTACATCCTTCCATCCTCAATACATCCTACTATCCTCAAGTACATCCTATAATCCTCAAGCACATCCTACCATCCTCAACACATCCAAAAATCTGAATTACATCATGCTATTCTCAATTACATCCTACAATCCTAAAGTACATCCTACAATCCTAAAGTACATTCTACCATATTCAAGTACATCCTTCCATCTTCGAGTGCATCCTACCATCCTCCAGTACATCCAATCATCTTCAGGTTCATCCTACCCACCTCAAGGACATCCTACCATCCTAAAGTATATCTTATCATCCTCAAATACTTTCTACCATCCTTAAATACATCCTAACATCCTCAATTATATCGTAATTTGCCAATGGTAGCAAAGCATTGACAAAGAATTATAGACCAGTTGCAATAACGTCCCACATAATAAAAGTATTTGAGAGAGTGATCAGGAGTCAGGTCACTAGATTCATGGAAACCAATGACCTCCACAATCCAGGCCAACATGGATTTAGAGCAGGAAGATCATGCCTCTCACAGCTACTTGACCACTATGACAAAATCACTGAGGCATTAGAGGAAAAACATACTGCAGATGTCGTATACACAGATTTTGCAAAGGCATTAGACAAATGTGACCATGGAGTGATTGCACACAAAATGACGTCAACGGGTATAACTGGTAAAGTAGGACGCTGGGTACTCAATTTCCTGTCGAACAGTAACAGTCAATCAAGTAAAATCGAGTCCGAGCGCAGTTAAAAGCTCTGTACCTCTAGTTACAGTCCTTGCACCGCTGCTGTTCCTTATTCTCATATCAGATATAGACAAATACACAAGTCACAGCTTCGTGTCATCCTTTGCAGGTGATACAAAAATCAGCATGAAAATTACCTCTGCTGAAGATATTGATAAGCTACTAACAGATATTAACAAAGTTTTCGCTTGGGGAGCAGAAAATAACATGATGTTTAACGGTGATAAATTCCGTAACGGTGATACGGCAAAAATGAGGATCTTAAACATAATACAGGGTACAAAACAATCGAATCTGCCCATAGTAGGAAAACAGCATGTCAAGGATTTGGGAATAATGATGTCCAACGACCTAACGTTTCGGGAGCATAACCAAGCAAGTATTGCGACAGCCAAAAAAAGATAGGATGGATTACGAGAACCTTCAAGTCCAGAGATTCCATGACAATGGTTTTACTCTTCAAATCACTTGTGTTGTCCCGTCTTGAGTACTGCTCAGTACTCACTTCCCCCTTCAAAGGAGGAGAGATTGCTGTAATTGAGGGAATACAGAGAACATATACGGCACGCATAGACGAGATAAAGCACCTAAATTATTGGGATCGTCTCAAAGCTCTCCAAGTGTACTCACTAGAAAGGAGACGAGAGAGATATCAAATAATATACACATGGAAGATACTGGAGGGACAGGTCCCAAATCTGCACAGTAAAATAACAACGTACTGGAGTGAACGATATGGAATAAAATGCAGAATAGAACCAGTGAAGAGCAGAGGCGCCATGGGCACAATCAGAGAACAATGTATAAACATCAGAGGTCCGCGGTTGTTCAACGTCCTCCCAGCAAGCATAAGAAATATTGCCGGAACAACCGTGGACATCTTCAAGAGGAAACTAGATTGTTTCCTTCAAGGAGTGCCGGACCAACCGGGCTGTGGTGGGTATGTGGGCCTGCGGGCCGCTCCAAGCAACAGCCTGGTGGACCAAACTCTCACAAGTCATCTTGTGAGAGTTTGGGGAGTAGAAGAACTCCCAGAAACCCATCAACCAGGTAATATCCTCGAGTATATCTTACCCACTTTAGGTACATCCTACAATTGACAAGTACTTCCAAATATCCTCAAAGTACATCCTACCATTCTCAAGTACATCCTACCATCCTTAAATACATACTACTATCCTCAAGTGCACCCTACCATCGTCAATTACATCCTATTATCCTAAAGTACACCTTACCATCCTCAAGTACACCTTGCCATCCTCAAGTGTATCTTACCATCCTCAGGTACATCCTTCCATCGAAAAGTACATCCTACAATCCTCAATTACATCCTATTATCCTCAAGTACATCTTACCAACCTCAAGTATCCTACCATCCTCAAGTACATCCTACCATTCTCAAGTACATCCTGAAATACTCAAGTACATCATACCATCCTCAAGTACATCCTACCCTCCTCAAGTATATCTTACAATCCTTCATTTCATCCTTGCATCCTCAAGTACATCCTACCATCCTCAAGTATATCATTCCATACTCAAGTACATCCTACCATCCTCAAGTTCATCCTGTTATCCTCAAGTACATCCTACCATCCACAAGTACACCCTACCATCCTCAAGTACATCCTACCATCCTCAAGTACATCCTACCATCGACAAGTATATCTCACCATACTCAAGTAAATCCTATCATCCTCCAGCATATCCTACCATCCTTTAGTACATCCTAAAATCCTAAAGTAAATCCTACAATCTTCAAGTACATCTTTCCAACCCCAAGTACATCCTACCATCCTCAAGTACATCCTTCCATCCTCAAATACATTCTACTATCCTCAAGTACATCCTTCCATCCTCAAATTACATACTAATATTCTCAAGTATGTCACACCTTCCTCAAGTACATCCAACCTTCCTAAAGTACATGTTACCATCGACAAGTACATCCTACCATCCTCATGTACATCTTACCATCCTTAAGTACACACTAAAAAATTAAATTACATCATACCATCTTCAAGTACATCCTACCATCCTAAAGTACATATTACCATACTCAAGAACATTCTAAAGTACGCAAGTACATCCTATCGTCCTCATGTACATCCTACCATTCTCAAGAACATCCTGTTATCTTCAAGTACATCCTTCCGTCCACAAGTACATCCATCCATCCTCAAGTAAATCATTCGATCCTAAAGTGCTTCTTACATCCTAAGTACATCCAAACTTCAAGTAAACACTACTTTCCTCAAGTACATCCTACCACACTCAGGTACATCCTTCCAGGCAAAAGTATATCTTTCCATCCTTAAGTACATCCTACCATCCTCAAGTACACCCTACCATCCTCAAGTACATCCTTCCATACTCAAGTACATCCTAAAACACTAAAGTACATAATACCATCCAGAAGAACATCCTACCTTCCACAAATAAATCGTACCAACAACAAGTACATCCTACCATCCTCAAGTACATCCTATTATCCACAAGAACACCCTAACATCCACAAGTATATCCTACCATCCTCAAGTACATCCTACCATTCTCAAGAACTTCTTAATATCCTCAAGTACATCCTACCTTACTAAAGTACATCCTAAATTAATAAAGTACATCATACAACCCTCAAGTACATTTAACTGTCCTCAAGTACACCCTACAATCCTCAAGTACATCTTTCCATCCTCGAGTACATCCTACCATCCTCCAGTACATCCTATCATCTTCAAGGTCATCCTACCATCCTCAAGTACATCCTATCATCTTCAAATTCATCCTACCATCCTCAAGTACATCCTACGATCCTAAAGTATATCTTATCATCCTCTTATTCATTCTACCATATTTAAGTACATCCTAACATCCTCAATTACATCGTAATATCCTCAAGTATATCCTACCATCCTCAAGTACACCCTACCATCCTCAAATACATTTCTACTATCTTCAAGTACATCCTACCATCGTCAATTACATCCTATTATCCTCAAGCATATCCTACCATCCTCAATTACATCCTATTATCCTCAAGAACACCCTACCATCCTCAAGTATATCCTACCATCCTCAAGTACATCCAACCATCGACAAGTACATTTTACCATCCTCAAGTACATCCTATTATCCTCAAGTACATTTTACCATCCTCAAGTATCCTACCATCCTCAAGTACATACTGAAATACTCAAGTACATCATACCATCCTCAAGTACATCCTACCCTCCTCAAGTATATCTTACAATCCTTCATTTCATCTTAACATCTTCAAGTACATCCTACCATCTTCAAGTACATCCTACCATTATCAACAAGTATACAACCCAGGCCAACATGGATTTCGAGCGGGAAAATCGTGCCTCTCACAGCTACTTGAGCACTACTACAAAGTCACTGAGGCATTAGAAGAAAAACAGAATGCTGATGTGATATACACGGACTTAGCAAAGGCTTTCGATAAATGTAACCATGGCGTGATAGTACACAAAATGAAGTCAATGGGAATAACCGGTAAAGTAGGACGCTGGATACTCTGTTTTCTGTCAAACAGAACTCAGCGAGTAACGGTCAACCATATAAAATCTAGTCCAAGTGCAGTTAAAAGCTCTGTACCTCAGGGTACAGTCCTTGCACCGCTTTTGAATTGTTGCCGACGAAGGCGGCTAGTTTATTGTGCACCCCATACTCATCCTGTGAGCGGTAGCGCAAAAGCATTACAGAGGGCACAAAAGGTCTTTATCAGACCTCATCTTAGATTATTACATAAACAATTTCTTCAATCCTTCACACCTTATAGATACAATGTCAGCTAGTTACAGAGAAAGTGCTATTACAAGAGCTACATATTTACAGTAAGTCATCATACATTAATGGTAGGTCTTGTCGTTAATACATAATAGTTTGGCCAATGGGGATATTACAGAGTCATAGGGGAGCTTCTGTTTATTATTAGTCCTCACAATACACTACTTGTTTCTGAATCTCATATGTCGTTCATCTACTGGAAGCAAAATGTGGGTACAGTGCAAGGATTTCAGGTAATTTATCCATAATAATAAGATAGGTTGCCATATCATACAGAGTGAGCTTAGATTTATCTCTAAAAGGCTCAATTTTACAACAATCCAAGATATAGTGTTCGAGTGTGTGTCCCTGCCTATGTCCACACACTTTACACTTTACTTCATCTAGATCCCTATACAAGCCGAACTGCCAGAGATACTTGTAGCCAAGTCTTATACGAGCTGTGACAACATCTGTTAGTCTACTGACTTTGTTACTTGCCCCATACACATGTTTTACTTCACACATTTCATTGTGATGAACAATGGACCTACTAGTTCCAGTTTGCACTGTTCTACTTTCTTCAAATCCATCTAGGAGTTCTCGTCTAATGACACTTTTAAGGGACCTATTTGATAACTCAAGATTCCATTCAATACTGTCTTTATTTACTGCAGCCTTAGCAAGGGCGTCAACTTTGTCATGTTCCTGCATGCCAATGTGAGAAGGAATCCACAACATTTTTATATTTACCCTCTTGCTAAGTATTCTTACATATCTACGTCTAGCTTCCAAGACAAGCCCGTTATTACTTGATTGCAAACTGTTTATTGCTCGTAGTGAGGATAGGGAGTCAGAAATAATTAAGCTGTCTACTTCAGTGTTGTCAATAATTTCGAGTGCTACCAGTATCGCTACCAACTCGGCTTGCATTGTGGACGCCCAGTTACTAATTCGGATATTTCTTTGAATTTTTCTGCCATCGGGCTGATGAGCAATAACAGCACTTCCTGCCCTCCCTGTAGCTGTATTGAGTGATCCGTCAGTGTATATGGTCTGTGCAATGTTGTTTTCAGCTTGTATATTGTGAATGTGTTCTATGGTGCTTAATTTAGCAGCAAGCTGAGCATGAGGGTTGCTTGTGATTAGTTTCTTGGTGGGGTATGCAGGGGTCAGGATGTCAAAAGGTACTATCTGCCAGGGTGGAAGGAAGTGCTGTACTCTTTCATCTGTATATACATCGTGCAGTCCCATCATTTTAATATGAGTGGCAGTTCTTTGAATCCATTTAGACTCGCTAGTTCCATTTCGTATGTGTTCTAACAGTGCAACTGACACAATGTTGTTTTTGTTATCACGCAGCAGCTTTAGTCCCATCATAAGATTAATTTAAAATATTCTATCTCGAATGCTAAGTATATTTAATTCTTTCCGCATGTTGAGAACTTTGGTAGTTATAGGACAGCCAAGTATAATTCTGAGTGCTTCATTTTGCATTTTGTCCAGTCTATCAATACTTTTGCCATTCTGCAGGACCAAAGCTGGTGCATGATAGTCTATCAGAGACCTTATATACGCTAAATACATCATTCTTGCTATTCTAATATTAACACCATATTTCGGGCTGTACCCCACTACCGTTCTGAGAGCCTTGAGTCTGTCTCTACATTGTTGATGTAACTTATTGACTGCAGTTGAGGTACAAGGGACAGAGACTCCAAGGTATTTGAAAGAGACATAGTCTATTGGTATGTTGTTTATCTTAAGTTTTCGTGGTCCACTTTTGCGGTTGCCAATTTGTCTGTTAAATACCTTAGTTTTAGCAGCGTTGATTACAAGACCAAGGCTCTCACAAGCTGTATGTATACAATTTAAGACTGTTTGCATTTCACGGTGGGTTTTAGTATGCACAAGGATGTCATCTGCATAGCTGATAGTGATGTTTGCCGGACTAGTTGGGATTGATTTTAGTAAAGCATTAATTAGAACATTAAACAAGGTAGGACTAAGTACTCCTCCTTGTGGGGTGCCTAGTTGCATTACTTAAGTTTCGCTCTTGTAGCCTTGGAACAGTGCAGAGGACTTCCGGTTGGTAAGATAGCCTCGTATCCATTGTAATAAATGTCCCCCTATATCCATTCTCGCTAATTCATACATAATCACTTCCCTATTAGCAATATCAAAGGCATTTTTTAAATCAAGAAATGTTGTGTACTTGTGCCTTTTATCTCCATGAACAGTAAGAAAGGTTGTGATACAGTCGCTTTTCCTTATTCTCATATCAGATATAGACAAAAATACAAGTCACAGCTTTGTATCATCCTTTGCAGATTACACAAAAATCAGTATGAAAATTATCTCGGCTGAAGACACTGAAAAATTTCAAGCTGATATTAATAAAGTTTTCGACTGGGCATCAGAAAATAACATGATGTTTAACAGTGATAAATTCCAGGTACTCAGGTACGGTAAAAATGAGGACTTTAAACATAATACAGAGTACAAAACACAATCAAATGTACCCATAGTAGGAAAAAAGCATGTAAAGGATTTGGGAATAATAATGTCTGACGACCTAACGCTTAAGGAGCATAACCAAGCAAATATTGCGACAGCTAGAAAAATGATAGGATGGATTACGAGAACTTTCAAATCTAGGGATCCCATCTCAATGGTTGTACTCTTCAAGTCACTTGTGTTGTCCCGTCTTGAGTACTGCTCAATACTCACTTCCCCCTTCAGAGCAGGAGAGATTGCTGAAATAGAGGGAATACAGAGAACATATACGGCATGCATAGATGCAATAAAGCACCAAAATCTTTGGGATCGTCTCAAAGCCCTCCAAATGTACTTACTAGAAAGAAGACAAGAGAAATATCAAATAATATACACCTGGAAGATACTGGAGGGCCAAGTACCAAATCTACACAGAAAAATAAATAACAACGTACTGGAGTGAACGATATGGAAGAAAATGCAGAATAGAACCAGTGAAGAGCAGAGGTGCCATAGGCACAATCAGAGAACACTGTATAAATATCAGAGGCCCGCGGTTGTTCAACGTCCTCCCAGCAAGCATAAGAAATATTGCCGGAACAACCGTGGACATCTTCAAGAGGAAACTATATTTATTCCTCCAAGGAGTGCCGGACCAACCGGGCTGTGGTGGGTATGTGGGCGTGCGGGCCGCTCCAAGCAACAGCCTAGTGGACCAAACTCTCACAAGTCAAGCCTGGCCTCGGGCCGGGCTTGGAGAGTAGAATAACTCCCAGAACCCCATCAACCAGGTATATCCTGCCATCCTCGAGTATCCTACCATCCTCCAGTACATCCTATCATCTTCAAGGTCATCCTACCATCCTCAAGTACATCCTATCATCTTCAAATTCATCGTACCATCCTCAAGTACATCTTACGATCCTAAAGTATATCTTATCATCCTCAAATTCATTCTACCATATTTAAGTACATCCTAACATCCTCAATTACATCGTAATATCCTCATGTATATCCAACCCTCCTCAAGTACATCCTACCATCGACAAGTACATCCTAATATCCTCAATTATATCCTACTATCCTCAAGTACATCCTACCATCGACAAGTACATTCTACCATCCTCAGGTACATCCTACCATTCTCAATTACATCCTATTATCCTCAAGTACATTTTACCATCCTCAAGTACATCCTGAAATACTCAAGTACATCATACCATCCTCAAGTACATCCTACCCTCCTCAAGTATATCTTACAATTCTTCATTTCATCTTAGCATCTTCAAGTACATCCTACCATCTTCAAGTACATCCTACCATTATCAACAAGTATACAACCCAGGCCAACATTGATTTCGAGCGGGAAAATCGTGCCTCTCACAGCTACTTGAGCACTACGACAAAGTCACTGAGGCATTAGAAGAAAAACAGAATGCTGATGTGATATACACGGACTTCGCAAAGGCTTTCGATAAATGTAACCATAGCGTGATAGCACACAAAATGAAGTCAATGGGAATAACCTGTAAAGTAGGACGTGGATACTCAGTTTTCTGTCAAACAGGACTCAGCGAGTAACGGTCAACCATATAAAATCTAGTCCAAGTGCAGTTAAAAGCTCTGTACCTCAGGGTACAGTCCTTGCACCGCTGCTTTTCCTTATTCTCATATCAGATATAGACAAAAATACAAGTCACAGCTTTGTATCATCCTTTGCAGATTACACAAAAATCAGCATCAAAATTATCTCGGCTGAAGACACTGAAAAACTTCAAGCTGATATTAATAAAGTTTTCGACTGGGCATCAGAAAATAACATGATGTTTAACAGTGATAAATTCCAGGTACTCAGGTACGGTAAAAATGAGGACTTTAAACATAATACAGAGTACAAAACACAATTAAATGTACCCATAGTAGGAAAACAGCATGTAAAGGATTTGGGAATAATAATGTCTGACGACCTAACGTTTAAGGAGCATAACCAAGCAAATATTGCGACAGCCAGAAAAATGATAGGATGGATTACGAGAACTTTCAAATCTAGGGATCCCATCTCAATAGTTGTACTCTTCAAGTCACTTGTGTTGTCCCGTCTTTAGTACTGCTCAGTACTCACTTCCCCCTTCAGAGCAAGAGAGATTGCTGAAATAGAGGGAATACAGAGAACATATACGGCACGCATAGATGCAATAAAGCACCTAAATTATTGGGATCGTCTCAAAGCCCTCCAAATGTACTTACTAGAAAGAAGACAAGAGAAATATCAAATAATATACACCTGGAAGATACTGGAGGGCCAAGTACCAAATCTACACAGAAAAATAACAACGTACTGGAGTGAACGATATGGAAGAAATGCAGAATAGAACCAGTGAAGAGCAGAGGTGCCATAGGCACAATCAGAGAACACTGTATAAATATCAGAGGCCCGCGGTTGTTCAACGTCCTCCCAGCAAGCATAAGAAATATTGCCGGAACAACCGTGGACATCTTCAAGAGGAAACTATATTTATTCCTCCAAGGATTGCCGGACCAACCGGGCTGTGGTGGGTATGTGGGCCTGCGGGCCGCTCCAAGCAACAGCCTAGTGGACCAAACTCTCACAAGTCAAGCCTGGCCTCGGGCCGGGCTTGGAGAGTAGAATAACTCCCAGAACCCCATCAACCAGGTATATCCTGCCATCCTCGAGTATCCTACCATCCTCCAGTACATCCTATCATCTTCAAGGTCATCCTACCATCCTCAAGTACATCCTATCATCTTCAAATTCATCGTACCATCCTCAAGTACATCTTACGATCCTAAAGTATATCTTATCATCCTCAAATTCATTCTACCATATTTAAGTACATCCTAACATCCTCAATTACATCGTAATATCCTCATGTATATCCTACCCTCCTCAAGTACATCCTACCATCGACAAGTACATCCTAATATCCTCAATTATATCCTACCATCCTCAAGTACATCCTACCATCGACAAGTACATTCTACCATCCTCAGGTACATCCTACCATTCTCAATTACATCCTATTATCCTCAAGTACATTTTACCATCCTCAAGTACATCCTGAAATACTCAAGTACATCATACCATCCTGAAGTACATCCTACCCTCCTCAAGTATATCTTACAATTCTTCATTTCATCTTAGCATCTTCAAGTACATCCTACCATCTTCAAGTACATCCTACCATTATCAACAAGTATACAACCCAGGCCAACATGGATTTCGAGCGGGAAAATCGTGCCTCTCACAGCTACTTGAGCACTACGACAAAGTCACTGAGGCATTAGAAGAAAAACAGAATGCTGATGTGATATACACGGACTTTGCAAAGGCTTTCGATAAATGTAACCATGGCGTGATAGCACACAAAATGAAGTCAATGGGAATAACCTGTAAAGTAGGACGTGGATACTCAGTTTTCTGTCAAACAGGACTCAGCGAGTAACGGTCAACCATATAAAATCTAGTCCAAGTGCAGTTAAAAGCTCTGTACCTCAGGGTACAGTCCTTGCACCGCTGCTTTTCCTTATTCTCATATCAGATATAGACAAAAATACAAGTCACAGCTTTGTATTATCCTTTGCAGATTACACAAAAATCAGCATCAAAATTATCTCGGCTGAAGACACTGAAAAACTTCAAGCTGATATTAATAAAGTTTTCGACTGGGCATCAGAAAATAACATGATGTTTAACAGTGATAAATTCCAGGTACTCAGGTACGGTAAAAATGAGGACTTTAAACATAATACAGAGTACAAAACACAATTAAATGTACCCATAGTAGGAAAACAGCATGTAAAGGATTTGGGAATAATAATGTCTGACGACCTAACGTTTAAGGAGCATAACCAAGCAAATATTGCGACAGCCAGAAAAATGATAGGATAGATTACGAGAACTTTCAAATCTAGGGATCCCATCTCAATAGTTGTACTCTTCAAGTCACTTGTGTTGTCCCGTCTTTAGTACTGCTCAGTACTCACTTTCCCCTTCAGAGCAGGAGAGATTGCTGAAATAGAGGGAAGACAGAGAACATATACGGCACGCATAGATGCAATAAAGCACCTAAATTATTGGGATCGTCTCAAAGCCCTCCAAATGTACTTACTAGAAAGAAGACAAGAGAAATATCAAATAATATACACCTGGAAGATACTGGAGGGCCAAGTACCAAATCTACACAGTAAAATAACAACGTACTGGAGTGAACGACATGGAAGAAAATGCAGAATAGAACCAGTGAAGAGCAGAGGTGCCATAGGCAGAATCAGAGAACACTGTATAAACATCAGAGGTCCGCGGTTGTTCAACGTCCTCCCAGCAAGCATAAGAAATATTGCCAGAACAACCGTGGACATCTTCAAGAGGAAACTATATTTATTCCTCCAAGGATTGCCGGACCAACCGGGCTGTGGTGGGTATGTGGGTCTGCGGGCCGCTCCAAGCAACAGCCTTGTGGACCAAACTCTCACAAGTCAAGCCTGGCCTCGGGCCGGGCTTGGAGAGTAGAATAACTCCCAGAACCCCTTCAACCAGGTATATCCTGCCATCCTCGAGTATCCTACCATCCTCCAGTACATCCTATCATCTTCAAGGTCATCCTACCATCCTCAAGTACATCCTATCATCTTCAAATTCATCGTACCATCCTCAAGTACATCTTACGATCCTAAAGTATATCTTATCATCCTCAAATTCATTCTACCATATTTAAGTACATCCTAACATCCTCAATTACATCGTAATATCCTCATGTATATCCTACCCTCCTCAAGTACATCCTACCATCGACAAGTACATCCTAATATCCTCAATTATATCCTACCATCCTCAAGTACATCCTACCATCGACAAGTACATTCTACCATCCTCAGGTACATCCTACCATTCTCAATTACATCCTATTATCCTCAAGTACATTTTACCATCCTCAAGTACATCCTGAAATACTCAAGTACATCATACCATCCTCAAGTACATCCTACCCTCCTCATGTATATCTTACAATTCTTCATTTCATCTTAGCATCTTCAAGTACATCCTACCATCTTCAAGTACATCCTACCATTATCAACAAGTATACAACCCAGGCCAACATGGATTTCGAGCGGGAAAATTGTGCCTCTCACAGCTACTTGAGCACTACGACAAAGTCACTGAGGCATTAGAAGAAAAACAGAATGCTGATGTGATATACACGGACTTTGCAAAGGCTTTCGATAAATGTAACCATGGCGTGATAGCACACAAAATGATGTCAATGGGAATAACCTGTAAAGTAGGACGTGGATACTCAGTTTTCTGTCAAACAGGACTCAGCGAGTAACGGTCAACCATATAAAATCTAGTCCAAGTGCAGTTAAAAGCTCTGTACCTCAGGGTACAGTCCTTGCACTGCTGCTTTTCCTTATTCTCAAGACAAGAGAAATATCAAATAATATACACCTGGAAGATACTGGAGAGCCAAGTACCAAATCAACACAGTAAAATAACAACGTACTGGAGTGAATGATATGGAAGAAAATGCAGAATAGAACCAGTGAAGAGTAGAGGTGCCATAGGCACAATCAGAGAACACTGTATAAACATCAGAGGTCCGCGGTTGTTCAACGTCCTCCCAGCAAGCATTAGAAATATTGCCGGAACAACCGTGGACATCTTCAAGAGGAAACTAGATTTATTCCTCCAAGGAGTGCCGGACCAACCGGGCTGTGGTGGGTATGTGGGCCTGCGGGCCGCTCCAAGCAACAGCCTAGTGGACCAAACTCTCACAAGTCAAGCCTGGCCTCGGGCCGGGCTTGGGGAGTAGAAGAACTCCCAGAACCCCATCAACCAGGTATCAACCAGGTATATCCTGCCATCCTTAAGTATATCATACCATACTCAAGTACATCGTACCATCCTCAAGTCCATCCTGCCATCCTCAAGTACATCCTACTATCCTCAAGTACAAGGAGCCGACCGAGGGAGTCGGTCGGCCGAGCGGACAGCACGCGGGACTTGTGATTCTATGGTCCTGGGTTCGATCCCAGGCGCCGGTAAGAAACAATGGGCAGAGTTTTTTTCACCCTATGCCCCTGTTACCTAGCAGTAAAATAGGTACCTGGGTGTTAGTCAGCTGTCACGGGCTGCTTCCTGGGGGTGGAGGCCTGGTCGAGGACCGGGCCGCGGGACACTAAAAGCCCCGAAATCATCTCAAGGTTACCTACATCCTACCACCATCGACAAGAACATCGTACTATATTCAAGTACATTCTAAAATACTCAAGTACATCCTACCATTCTGTAGAACTTTCAGCCATTCTCAAGTATATCTGTAAATACTCAATTACATCATACCATCCTCAAGTACATCCTACCCTCCTCAAGTATATCTTACCTTTTTCAAGTTCATCCTAGAATCCTCAAATACATCCTAGAATCCTCAAGTACATCCTATCATCTTCAAGTATATCCTAGCATCATCAAGTATACGCCTACCATCCTCAGGTACATCCTACAATACTCATGTACATCCTAAATTTCTCAAGTACATCCTACAATCCTCAAGTACATCCCTCCATATTTAAGTGAATCCTCCCATACTTAACTACATCCTACCAACCTTTAGTACATCCCACATACTTTCTACCATCTTCAAGTACATCCTACCATCCTCAAGTACATCCTACCATCCTCATGTACATCATACATTCTCCAAATACATCCTACCATCCTCAAGTACATCCTACCTTACACAAGTACGTCCTTTCTCAAAATATACTTGAATGTTAAAATGTAATAATTTGACAAATTGAATATAATAACGATGTTTTGAGTACTTTGTCAAGGGTAGAAATGTCCACTTATATATAATAAGCTGACTAAAAAATTCTGTATAATTATTATATTTATATTAAATATGATGTTTTATTTAAATGTCTCCTATTTGATTTTTTTTTTTTTTATTTTTTAGGATTTCAGTGCAAATCATGTAATGACATCATGTGTGATCATGTCGCAATACTTGTGTTGATAATGTTGCTGCTGGTTATGTTTATCTTGTGTGATGTTGCCAGACACCTATGATGTGGTGGTGACCACTGGCAGCTTGGCTGAGAACCATATGCCTGTTCAATCCATCGATGAATTTATCCGGATCACCAAGCCAGGTGAGAAGCCTTAAACTGTATTCCCAACCCACCCAATAACCATTACATAATACAGTGTCAGAAGTAGATAATAAATAAATAGTTGCAGTACCACAACACTGAGATATCGCTCCTTGTTTGTAATTTTTTATCGCCTTTACGTGACCGTAAGGCGGATAAAGTTCACTGTCCATCTACGGTGTTTCATTAATTTTATGTGAAATGATTGATAACTGTGGATAAATCTTTCATATGCGCCCACTTCACCTCAGGGCTCCCTGAGTGGGTTATACCTCAGGGGCTCCTTGAGTGTGACTAGACACCAGGGCTCACTGATTGGGTTCTAGACATCAGGGCTCATTGAGGGGGGTCACACACCAGGGTTCACTGAGTGGGACTAGACATCAGGGCTCACTGAGTGGGACTAGACATCAGGGCTCACTGAGTGGGACTAGACATCAGGGCTCACTGAGTGGGACTAGACACCAGTGCTCACTGAGTGGGACTAGACACCAGTGCTCACTGAGTGGGACTAGACACCAGTGCTCACTGAGTGGGACTAGACACCAGTGCTCACTGAGTGGGACTAGACACCAGTGCTCACTGAGTGGGACTAGACATCAGGGCTCACTGAGTGGGACTAGACATCAAGGTTCACTGAGTGGGACTACACACCAGTGCTCACTGAGTGGGACTACACACCAGTGCTCACTGAGTGGGACTACACACCAGTGCTCACTGAGTGGGACTACACACCAGTGCTCACTGAGTGGGACTACACACCAGTGCTCACTGAGTGGGACTAGACATCAGGATTCACTGAGTGGGACTACACCTCAGGATTCAGTGAGTGCAAACAGAAATTAGAGCTCCCTGAGTGGCGCTATTCATCAGGGTTTTGTGTGTGTGTGTATGGGACTACACATCAGGGCTCCCTAAGGATGCTTATTGTTACGTGGACCATCATGCTCCGAATATTAACCACTGCACTGTGTTGGGCGCCTTGTGGCGCTGGATCGAGGCTGCACAGAGCGCCATAAGGCGATCTTGGGCATATTTTTAGGATTCAAAACTAGCACATGGAATCTTGGGTACGAGATAGAGGCATCAGGCCTCCAGTGAGCCTCCGACATTTTTTTCTATTCCCAGCAAGCCCCACAGCAGTGTGGAGTCTCAGTTTCAAAGTAGCAACCATGTCTGACTCATCAGATATGGAAATACAGGACATATTGTTTGATGATGACCATATCAGTGATACTGAAGACTAAAAAAAAGACCTAACACAGGCGTCGGACACTAGTGATACAGACATTGAACTGGACAATGTGGGAGAGTGTGGGCACAGCCCTGCCTGCCGCACCGAACTGGGTCAACACCAGTGTTGGTACCATCCTCCTAGTAAAGTGCGACTAGAACCGCGCGCACCACCTGCGCAGGTGACCCCAAAGGGTTCACCTGCACAGGTAGCTAGTCGCACGGTGTTTTGGGGGGTTCCCCGGGTGTTTGGCACGTGTCGGTGCATGGCGTGTGGGTGCACAGGGCCTTTGACCGAGGGTTGTGTTGGAGTGGGGGCGGGAGGCTATGTGGTTGTATGTGGTCATAAAGGGAGAGTAAAGGAAGAGGAGGAGAAAAGGAGAAGAGGAGAGGAATAGTAGTAGATGAATATGTATGAGTAAGTGCCATAGAGTTAATCCTGTGTGTAGATAGATAGATGGGAGTATATAGGTTATGTAGAGGTGGGAGGGGCCCCCCTACCTGGCAAGGATATGTTGAGGAGGGAGGAGGTCCCATCCCCCTGAGAGGGTAGGAGATCAGGCTCTTAAGATGGGTAAGGGGTGGGAGAAGGAGGGGAAAGGGAACGGAACAGGTGGCGGGGGCTTTGACTGATAGCGCGGGTCTCTGTTTTATGTAGTGTTAATATTTCTTACCAATTCTTTGCCTGTGGTGGGGGTCTCCAATATCTTCATGTTGCAGTCAAGAGGTGTACACGGATGGAGGTCACAGTAACAAATGAGGGTGTGAATTTACCCGTACTGTTTTTGTAATCAGGGTGGGTGGGGCATCCCTCTCCCTCCACTCCCTGACTTTCTAGAGTGGTAAGAAGCAGGACCACATACCGCCACATAGACCTGAGAAGTGTCACCACATGGCACATGGATGAGTGCAGAAGTTAATGTTTTGAACCGTTCTCCTCTTGAAGAGTGAGACGCATCTGCCGGAAATGACAGCAATACGGTGCACCATACTCACTCCTGTCACAGCTCTCTCAGCCACATAGCAGCAGCGGCACATAGGCCATGAGGCAGCCCACATACCTCAATGTAGGAGAACTGTACTGGTGTGTGGTCTTTGATGCCCCGCGCGTTAAAGTGGTGTTATATGTCGCACCCTCCCACCACCCCCCTCCCGTGCAGGTGACAGTTATCGATTCCCCACTTCAGATTTTCCCAGGCTGGCATAAACGAGGTAAACACACACACACATATATATATATATATATATATATATATATATATATATATATATATATATATATTTATATATATATATTATTAAGTATGACCGAAAAAGTAAGATTAATAATTCTAACACGAATTTTCTCAATCTTTCGTACATTTCTTTTCACTGTTGGAGGTAATTCAAAAATCAATTCTCCAAAATTCATTTTTATTTCTAGTCTGACGCGACACTTGAGCGCGTTTCGTAAAACTTATTACATTTTCAAAGACTTTAGTTAACAAATACACAACTGAATAGAACTTACACATCTCCGATTTTGTTTATATCTATATTTGAGTGAGGTAGATGGGGTGAGGTGGTATTTAATAAGGTATTAATTTCATCAACACAAGCCAGAACATGAAACAATGGGTATTGAATAGAAGTGATTGTAGAAAGCCTATTGGTCCATATTTCTTGATGCTTCTATATTGGAGCAGAGTCTTGAGGTGGGTAGAATAAAGTTGTGCATTAATTGGCTGTTGATTGCTGGTGTTGACTTCTTGATGTGTAATGCCTCGCAAACGTCAAGCCGCCTGCTATCGCTGTATCTATCGATGATTTCTGTGTTGTTTACTAGGATTTCTCTGGCGATGGTTTGGTTGAGGGAAGAGATTATATGTTCCTTAATGGAGCCCTGTTGCTTATGCATCGTTAAACGCCTAGAAAGAGATGTTGTTGTCTTGCCTATATACTGGGTTTTTTGGAGCTTACAGTCCCCAAGAGGGCATTTGAAGGCATAGACGACGTTAGTCTCTTTTAAAGCGTTCTGTTTTGTGTCTGGAGAGTTTCTCATGAGTAGGCTGGCCGTTTTTCTGGTTTTATAGTAAATCGTCAGTTGGATCCTCTGATTTTTGTCTGTAGGGATAACGTTTCTATTAACAATATCTTTCAGGACCCTTTCCTCCGTTTTATGAGCTGTGGAAAAGAAGTTCCTGTAAAATAGTCTAATAGGGGGTATAGGTGTTGTGTTGGTTGTCTCTTCAGAGGTTGCATGGCGTTTCACTTTCCTTCTTATGATGTCTTCGACGAAACCATTGGAGAAGCCGTTGTTGACTAGGACCTGCCTTACCCTACAGAGTTCTTCGTCGACTTGCTTCCATTCTGAGCTGTGGCTGAGAGCACGGTCGACATATGCGTTAACAACACTCCTCTTGTACCTATCTGGGCAGTCGCTTTTGGCATCTAGGCACATTCCTATGTTCGTTTCCTTAGTGTAGACTGCAGTGTGGAAACCTCCGCTCTTTTCCATGACTGTTACATCTAGAAAGGGCAGCTTCCCATCCTTTTCCATCTCGTAAGTGAAACGCAGCACGGAACTCCGCTCAAATGCCTCCTTCAACTCCTGCAGATGTCTGACATCAGGTACCTGTGTAAAAATGTCGTCAACATACCTGCAGTATATGGCCGGTTTCATGTTCATGTCGACTAAGACTTTTTGCTCGATGGTACCCATGTAGAAGTCTGCAAACAGGACACCTAGGGGAGAACCCATGGCGACCCCATCTACTTGCTTATACATGTGCCAATCCGGGCTCAACAAGGGTGCCTCTTTAGTACAAGCTTGGAATCGTTTCCTTAGGATATTTTCTGGTATGTCAAGAGGAGTACATGCTGGATCACGATACACTCTGTCGGCTATCATCCCGATTGTCTCGTCCACTGGTACGTTAGTGAACAGCGATTCTACGTCCAACGAGGCTCTTATCCCTGTGGCCCGTGTGCCCCACAGTAAGTCAAAAAATTCCTTTGGAGACTTCAGGCTGAAAGCGCAAAGAACATAAGGAGTCAGCAGGCCGTTAAGTCGCTTCGCCAGTCTGTACGTGGGTGTGGGTATCTGGCTAATGATTGGCCGAAGTGGGTTTCCAGGCTTGTGTGTCTTGACATTTCCATACGCATATCCAGGTTTATATTCCCCAATGATCTTTTGCAGGTGGAGTCCGGATTTCTTGGCGTTCACAGTTTCGATTAGTTTGTTGACCTTTGCTTTCAATTCGGCTGTAGTGTCCTTCGTTACCCTTTGGAACTTAGTTTGGTCAGAGAATATGACGTTCATTTTCGCCAGATATTCGTCTTTTTTAAGAATGACATATATTGGCGACTTGTCACCTCTCCTGACAACTATCTCCTTGTTCTCACGAAGGCTTTTAGCTGCCGCTTTGAGCTCGGGGGACAGTATGGTGCTTCTGTAATTGCCTCGATTCTTTCCTCCTTCTGCAATAAGTTCTGCTTGTAAAGTATCTTTGGTAGTGACCTACTTTTGTGTCTCGAGGTCGAATATGTCGTCCAACAGAATTTCCAACTCTACTTTCCGGGCCATCTCACTCGGTCTGGACATAACGTGACAGTTTATGCCCAGATTTAGGAGAGTGACTTGGTCCTCAGTGAGGTTAATTCCTGCAAGGTTCAGGAAGCCATCTCTTGGTCGTGGAATTGCCATAGGTCCTCCATATAATGTTGTTAGTTTCTTGATAATCCTTGTTTCAGTGCTGAGGTGATGTCGGTCTGTGAGGATGTCGAGGTGTTGTTCAATGCGGGTACGGATACTTTCGTCGATGTTGCTATTTCTCCACTCGTTTGTAGCATGAAGTAGTTGCGTTTTGTTGTCTTTGATTTCATTCTCTGCCTTGTATATCTGATCACGAATCAGATCCTGGCGATATTTTATTGTAAAGGCTTGATTTCTTGCTGCTGGGTCGTGCGCTTTAATATTAGTATATTTTGGTAGCAGTCTTTCCTGTAGACATATATTATTATATATGACCGAAAAAGTAAGATTAATAATTCTAACACGAATTTTCTCAAACTTTCGTACATTTCTTTTCACTGTTGGAGGTAATTCAAAAATCAATTCTCCAAAATTCATTTTTATTTCTAGTCTGACGCGAAACTTGAGCGCGTTTCGTAAAACTTATTACATTTTCAAAGACTTTAGCTAACAAATACACAACTGAATAGAACTTACACCATCGAGCAAAAAGTCTTAGTCGACATGAACATGAAACCGGCCATATACTGCAGGTATGTTGACGACATTTTTACACAGGTACCTGATGTCAGACATCTGCAAGAGTTGAAGGAGGCATTTGAGCGGAGTTCCGTGCTGCGTTTCACTTACGAGATGGAAAAGGATGGGAAGCTGCCCTTTCTAGATGTAACAGTCATGGAAAAGAGCGGAGGTTTCCACACTGCAGTCTACACTAAAGAAACGACCATAGGAATGTGCCTAGATGCCAAAAGCGACTGCCCAGATAGGTACAAGAGGAGTGTTGTTAACGCATATGTCGACCGTGCTCTCAGCCACAGCTCAGAATGGAAGCAAGTCGACGAAGAACTCTGTAGGGTAAGGCAGGTCCTAGTCAACAACGGCTTCTCCAATGGTTTCGTTGAAGACATCATAAGAAGGAAAGTGAAACGCCATGACAACCAACACAACACCTATACCCCCTATTAGACTATTTTACAGGAACTTCTTTTCCACAGCTCATAAAACGGAGGAAAGGGTCCTGAAAGATATTGTTCATAGAAACGTTATCCCTACAGACAAAAATCAGAGGATACAACTGACGATTTACTATAAAACCAGAAAAACGGCCAGCCTACTCATGAGAAACTCTCCAGACACAAAACAGAACGCTTTAAAAGAGACTAACGTCGTCTATGCCCTCAAATGCCCTCTTGGGGACTGTAAGCTCCAAAAAACCCAGTATATAGGCAACAACATCTCTTTCTAGGCGTTTAACGATGCATAAGCAACAGGGCTCCATTAAGGAACATATAATCTCTTCCCACAACCAAACCATCACCAGAGAAATCCTAGTAAACAACACAGAAATCATCGATAGATACAGCGATAGCAGGCGGCTTGACGTTTGCGAGGCATTACACATCAAGAAGTCAACACCAGCAATCAACAGCCAATTAATGTACAACTTTATTCTACCCCACCTCAAGACTCCGCTCCAATATAGAAGCATCAAGAAATATGGACCAATAGGCTTTCTACAATCACTTCTATTCAATACCCATTGTTTCATGTTCTGGCTTGTGTTGATGAAATTAATACCTTATTAAATACCACCTCACCCCATCCACCTCACTCAAATGTACATATAAACAAAATCGGAGATGTGTAAGTTCTATTCAGTTGTGTATTTGTTAACTAAAGTCTTTGAAAATGTAATAAGTTTTACGAAACGCGCTCAAGTGTCGCGTCAGACTAGAAATAAAAATGAATTTTTAGAATTGATTTTTGAATTACCTCCAACAGTGAAAAGAAATGTACGAAAGATTGAGAAAATTCGTGTTAGAATTATTAATCTTACTTTTTCGGTCATATTTAATAATATATGTCTACAGGAAAGACTGCTACCAAAATATACTAATATATATATATATATATATATACATATATATATATATATATATATATATATATATATATATATATATATATATATATATATATATATATATATATATATATATTAAATATGACCGAAAAAGTAAGATTAATAATTCTAACGCGAATTTTCTCAATATTTCTTTTCACTGAAGATGGTAATTGAAAAATCAATTCTCGAAAATTCATTTTTATTTCTAGTCTGACGCGACACTTGAACGCGTTTCATAACAACTTATTACATTTTCAAAGACTTTAGTTTACACACACACAACCATAACCTGCAAACAGATTTCTTACTATGCTACAATTCAAACGGTTTTTCATTTTATATACCTGCATTTGGGTGAGGTGATATGTTACAACAGTTTTGGATGAGGTGAAAACAAACTTTCAACACAAGATAGAACACGAAATATTGGGTAATACTGGGTAAAGTTAAAAGGGGAAGAATGGAAGTAAATGCAAAGGGCCTATTGGACCATATTTCTTGATGCTTCTATATTGGTGAGGAGTCTTGAAGTGGGTAGAATATAGTTATGAATTAATTGGCTGTTCATTGCTGGTGTTGACTTCTTAATGTGTAGTGCCTGGCAGATATCAAGCCGCCTGCTGTCGCTGTATATATCGATGATTTCCGTGTTTTTTGTTAAGACTTCTCAGGTGATGGTCTGGTTGTGGGAAGAGATTATATGTTCCTTAATGGAGCCCTGTTGCATAAGCAACAGGGCTACAGCAACAGCAACATGAGCAACAGGGCTCAAGTCGATGACATTCTCATCGACTTGAGAATGGTCCAGGACGGACCGAAACGTCGTCGTCCCTTCAACTTCTAGTGTGTGGTCTGGTCAATATATATATATATATATATATATATATATATATATATATATATATATATATATATATATATATATATATATATATATATATATATTATATATGTGTCTTTGTATTCATATCAAATGAAGTTTATAGCCTGAGGTAGAGATCTTTTTTGAATCTCGCTTATAATTTTGCTTGGACTCTGAGTAACGAACCTCCTCGTAGCATTGAGTGTGTCATTGTTCTTTCTCAAAGGTGAGCCATGACCTCAACATACAAATTCCAAATGCAGGCCTGGGCGGAGAGAGAGCCTTTGTGGGCGGCTCCCCTCTTAGGAGTTAGACACATAACTGGGGGTAAATGAGGTAATACCGCTCACCCAACCCATGCTCCAGCAGGCCCCCCACCCCTCTCCCTCTACACCTAGTACTCAAGTCTGTTTACTTTCCCCCTCAGAGGTTAAGGGGGGCTTACATGCATGTCTCTAAGTAAACTCAGTCAGTCAAAGTCAGTAGGTTAGCGTTTAATGAATTTTCTTCTATCTATCAAACTACTGCCCCCATTTAGCATCACTCAGTAAACTCAGTCAAACAAAGTCTGTAGGTTAGCGTTTACTGAATGAGGGAACCATTTTTAAAAGATGTCTACCTCTCTATCTCTCTCTCAGTGGTGTATCTCTCTCTCTCTCAGTGGATCGGAGATCTGCTAAGAGGGTTGACATTAGTTCATGTCTTAAAACACCCGTTCCTTTCCAATGACCCGTGAGCTCTCTCCCATAGGTGAGCCATCTTCCCCACATACAAAGTCCAACCAATTTTTTTTATCTTAAAGGTGACTACCAGTCTTCAATTTTCTTATAACAAATCCTACATGCTTTTCTCTCTCTCTATTCGTCAAAGTCAGTAGGTAGCCGTTTACTGAATGAATGAGGGAAACATTTTTAGTGGGGTTTGAGGTGTAGTGAGATGGGCGAGGTCGGCAAACACATCGCTGTCTGACCTCCGCTATACCTCAAACGCGCCAATCATTCTCTCTCCCATAGGTGAGCAATGTTACCCACACAAATTCCAAGCATGCGCTGTTAGCAAGTAAGCATATATATGACTAATGTGGAAAAACGCAGACAGAAGGGAAGAGTCATTCATCCACTCCATCGAACCTTCTTGTCATCCTAGTCAACCATCCAATCTGTAGAAAGGGTTTAGCAGATGGGGGAGTTATCTCCATTTCATCTCTCTTACCAAATAAATATTACTGTGTTCACCATTACACACATCTAGGGCGGTTGTTTGAGGTGTACTGAGATGAGCGAGGTATTTGGGTGACCTTACCCTCACCCCCATCCACCCACACCACAACCCCCCTCCCCAGCCCAAACCATCAAGCATCACTTCACTCTTCCCAGACCGGATGTTCAATGCAAAGCCTTTAGTAGTAGTATTATTTCTGTTCATATGTAGAGTAGTGACCCAGTTCACAAACACACAGATGCCATCCCAATCCACACGTGCTCACCAGAGGACACACCACGCTGAAAGACGGAATAGTTTGGGGAGACGTGATCACTACCTACAAACTCTAATATATTTTGTTAACTGTGTGATTACCACATATACCTTACGAATCTTAGTCTAGATATTATTATTATTATTATTATTATTATTATTATTATTATTATTATTATTATTATTATTATTATTATTATTATTATTATTACTATATTTTAAAACCATCCCTCAGTAACTCAGTAAGTCAAACAGCAACAGTGGACTGAAGACTCTAATATGTTATGGGATAGACTGCTTCTCTCTCGAGTTGAGCCATTAATGAAATACCCGGCTTCAATTTGGTAGAACATAGGATCTACAGTTTCGTCAGGCTGACCTTATGCCATTAGCACTTTATGATAGTTTAGTTCACTTATTATGCACCCCATACCCATCTTGCGGGCGGTATTGGAAAGGGTTACTGAGGCACATAATGGGCTCAAGGACTGAACACCACAATTCATTTAGCTAAGCAAGTTACAATCTTGATGAGCTAGTTACAAAATTCAATATAAGTCGGCGCATCGACAATGGGTTCGAGATCGACCGCCCTCGACCCACCACAAGTACAGTTTCTAAATTAAGCAGTGTCAATTTCACTTTGCCTCAGATCTACAGGATCTTGGTGAAGTTCTCGGTGTACTGCTGCTCTCAGATTGCTCATTGACAGTCCAAGGTTACACTCAACGACTCCTCCTTTAAAGGCAGATTCTTTGGCTAACTTATCAGCTCTATCATGCATTCGGAGGCCAACATGAGATGGAGACCACATGAAATGGACTCTGTTACCATCGTTAATAATTTTGTTGTATTTTGTGTCTAGCTTCGGACACGATCATGTTACAGTTATGTCTTAAAGAGTTGAGAGCATTTAAGGATGATAAGGAGTCACTTACAATTAATGTATCAAGTTTGGAGACATGTACACATTTCAGTGCAAGGAGCAAGGCAAATAGTTCAGTCTGAAGGGTAGAGGCCCAGTTGTTTATACGGACTCCCCACTCAAAGTACAAGCCATCGCCCATTGTCAGAACAACTGCACTTCCAGCTGCACCCGTGGTGCGGTGTAGGGAACCATCAGTGTATATGATTTGAGAGAGAGAGTGCTCTGTGGACAGAGCATCAATATGGCTTAAGGCGTTGAGCTTTGCCTCAAGACACAGCTTGGGCTCATCTCTAATTTGCTTCTTGGGTGGAAAGGGTGTAATCTCCCACGGTGCAGGAAAGTGCTGTTGTTGTTTCTCTTGGTGCAAATCATGAACCTGATACATTCTGAGTCGAGTTCCAGTTTTTTGTTATCCATTTGGAACAATGCTGATCTTCAATAAAGAAATTCTGGAGGACTTCTATACAAGGGTTAGGATGAGTTAGCCTAAGCATTTTTTTATACCAATTTGACATAAGTTCCTTTCTCATATTAAGTATCTTTGTGGTACGAGACCACCCAAGGGTTTTCCTCAAGGCTTCGTTCTGCAATTTTTCAAACCCTCCAAGCTTTCTTACAGACATCAAACAAGCAGAGGTGCAGCATAATCCACTAAACATCTGATGTATGCAACGTACATCATTTTGACAATTCTGACACCGACCCGCCTTAGCAAGAGGACTATGCGCAACAGTAGCCCCAGCGAAAACGTAGACTTTTAATATCGTAGCAAGACAATGACACAGAATGTTCACCACTCTTAATATTTTTATTCAAGCACTGATAACATAGCATAATTTGAGATTTTTTCTCATTTCATATCGCGTGTGTAGATTTAGTTTAAACAAAAAGTGAAACACGGGAACATGAACTAATAGGGTTGAGATAGGAGGAAAGACTGCGGAAGATAAAAGAGCTGAGGAGACATGTTCGCTACTTACATTTCTTCATGTGAGTTCATTTTAGTTTAATTTTTTCAATCGTAAAATAAAATACTACTGTCATAAACCTTGTATTGGGAGGCTCAGACATTCAGTTTGCAACTCAGTGTTTACTGAACGTGGAAATCTCTTCATGTGTAATTATTTAGTTTAGTTTAAAGTTTTCCAATCTTAAAATATTACTATCAACAACAACAACGTATTGGGTGTCTTAGACATTCAGTTTACAACTCAGTAAGTGTTTACTGAACGTGGGAATCACTTCGTGTGTGGTCATTTTTGTTTAGTTTTAAGTATTTCCATCGTAAAATAAAATACTACTTGCATCAGCCCTGTATTGGGTGGCTCAGACATTCAGTTTACAACTCAGTAAATGTTCACTGAACGTGGAAAATCACTTCATGTGTGCTCATTTACTTTAGTTTAAAGTTTCCCAATCTTAAAATATTACTATCATCATCAACCATGTATTGGGTGACTTAGACATTCAGTTTACAACTCAGTAAGTGTTTACTGAACGTGGGAATCACTTCATGTGGGTTCATTTCTGTTTAGTTTAAATCTTTTCCATCTTAAATTAAATACTACCATCATCACCCATGCATTGGGTTTCTGAGTCATTCAGTTATCATCATCTCAGCAAGTGTTTACTGAATGGGGAAATCACTTCTCGCGAGTTCATTTTTAGTTTAGTTTAAAGTTTTCCATCGTAAAATAAAATACTACTAACATCAACCATGTATTGGGGTCTCAGGCATTCGGTTAACCGCTCAGTAAGTGCTTACTGAACATCGAAATCATTTCATGTGAGCCCATTTTTAGTTGAACCCGTCTCCACTCCAAACCGGACCGGAGTTCCGAGTCTGGACCTACAGTCCTGACTGGTTTGGAGTGGAGAAGCAAAATTATAAGTGAGATTAAAAAAAGATCTCTACCTCGGGCTATAAACTTTATTTGATATAAATACAGAGACATTATATATATATATATATATATATATATATATATATATATATATATATATATATATATATATATATATATATATATATATATATATAATATATATATATATATATTATGCATATTATATATATTATATTATGCATATATATATATATATATATATATATATATATATATATATATATATATATATATATATATAAATATATATAAATATATATATGTGTTTACCTCGTTTATGCCAGCCTGGGAAAATCTGAAGTGGGGAATTAATAACTGTCACCTGCACGGGAGGGGGGTGGTGGGAGGGTGCGACATATAACACCACTTGGGGGCATATCAAAACGCAAATTACAAATGTTCCGATTTTTTTTGAAAATTTATTCATGGAATGGGTATAGAAGGGGCTGCAACTAGTCCAAGTTTCAGCATCACACCCTAAATAGAAATGGAGAAAGGAAATACAGAACGTATTATGCAACGAATTTTCAACATTTTCAAAAAATTTCAGGGAACACATGTGTCAACTAAAATCATTTCTATAACACTCAGATGTTAAAATTAGCATATAATAAAGGATTGATGTGAGCAGTTTTATCAAAAAAGTGTTTAGTGCAATAATATAATTATTCAAAGTTACCCTTCCAAAAATATGCAATATATGATGTTTATAAATTTTTATAAAATCAACAAATGGACTTTTGACTAAAATATCTACATAGGGCTGTAGAAGAACAAACTCTACATATAAAGAGTAATTTGCATGTAAATTGATTAATAAATGAAAGCTGTGAAACACCTTGAAGTTGTAAATTACTTACCTGAGTAAAATAAGATCAAAGTTCGGCCACCTGTAGCTGAGTTTGACATCGACCTATTTCGTTCATAATTGGCACCCTTGCAGATAGGCATCCATTGAGCAAGGTATGCAAGTTCCATGCACATCCCCTGATAACAAACGAAAAAAAAAAATTGAAAAAATTGTAAAAAAAAAAAAAAAAAAATTATATATATATATATATATTTTCTATTTTATTTTATTTTTTATTCTATTTTATTTCTATTTTACACAGAAGACAATGTCCAACATAATAGGCCAATTACACTGGATTAATCTTTGTGTTTAGATAGGAGCTGCCTTGTATGGGCCAATAAGCCTTCTGCAGTTACCCCTATGTTTCACCTCACATTTATCCCATATATATATATATATATATATATATATATATATATATATATATATATATATATATATATATATATATATATATATATATATATATATATATATGTATATATATATGTATATATGTCATATATATATATATATATATGTATCCTGCACATACATATTACAATTATTACAAAATACCAAATTATAACACTAAAACATACTAACCTATTGACATTGGTCCGAATTGTGGGTCCTCAAGGTGGCACTGCATTGGGCACTAGTAGGCACCTGCATGATTGCTGGATCACCTTCCTCAGGAGCTTGTCTCGGCTTGTTGGAGGGAGGGAGGTCTAGGAAGGTGTGTGAGGAGGGTCTAGGAGGGTTGAGGAAGGTGTGTGAGGAAGGTTGAGGTGTGTGAGGAAGGTTGAGGTGTGTGAGGAAGGTTGAGGTGGTGTGTGAGGAAGGTTGAGGTGGTGTGTGAGGAAGGTTGAGGTGGTGTGTGAGGAAGGTTGAGGTGGTGTGTGAGGAAGGTTGAGGTGGTGTGTGAGGAAGGTTGAGGAGGTGTCGGTGCGCCACCATCTCTCACTGGATATTACTCTTCGCGCTAAAGCGGCTTTCTTTCACTGATAAAGACGGCGACCGAGTGCCAGATTTGTTGCTCTTATCTTCTGGCACTATCTCTTTATAAGAGTTTGTGCAGTTGACGCAACAATGCGCTATTCCAGGAACGATAATGGAGCGCGCGTCAGAACAGTCCGCACTCTATCGGACACACGAGGTGACTGGGGGCTGGGAGCTCCCTATAGCCCAACAAGGGATGAGAAGGTTGCCAATGAGTGTATATTTACTCCTTATGCATACATCGATATTTACGACGTTATTACGAAAATTTTGACGTTTAGAACGTACGACGCAATACTCTTGGCGCGCCACAGCCGCGGGGCACCGGATTCTGCACAATTAAGCATGCAAATGTACCATAAATACTTTAATTTATATCATAACATTATCCGGTTTGCGCCAAAGTGTTGCTAGAACGTTGTAGTCTTTTTACAAATATTTCAGAAATATTAGATTTTTTTCCGAATTTTTGCGTTTGATATGCCCCCTTCGCGTGGGGCATCAAAGACCACACACCAGTACAGTTCTCCTACATTGAGGTATGTGGGCTGCCTCATGGCCAATGTGCCGCTGCTGCTATGTGGCAGAGAGAGCTGTGACAGGAGTGAGTATGGTGCACCGTATTGCTGTCATTTCCGGCAGATGCGTCTCACTCTTCAAGAGGAGAACGGTTCAAAACATTAACTTCTGCACTCATCCATGTGCCATGTGGTGACACTTCTCAGGTCTATGTGGCAGTATGTGGTCCTGCTTCTTACCACTCTAGAAAGTCAGGGAGTGGAGGGAGAGGGATGCCCCACCCACCCTGATTACAAAAACAGTACGGGTAAATTCACACCCTCATTTGTTACTGTGACCTCCATCCGTGTACACCTCTTGACTGCAACATGAAGATATTGGAGACCCCCACCACAGGCAAAGAATTGGTAAGAAATATTTACACTACATAAAACAGAGATCCGCGCTATCAGTCAAAGCCGCCGCCACCTGTTCCCTTCCCTTTCCCCTCCTTCTCCCACCCCTTACCCATCTTAAGAGCCTGATCTCCTACCCTCTCAGGGGGGTGGGACCTCCTCCCTCCTCAACATATCCTTGCCAGGTAGGGGGGCCCCTCCCTCCTCTACATAACCTACATACTCCCATCTATCTATCTACACACAGGATTAACTCTATGGCACTTACTCATACATATTCATCTACTACTATTCCTCTCCTCTTCTCCTTTTCTCCTCCTCTTCCTTTACTCTCCCTTCATGACCACATACAACCATATAGCCTCCCGCCCCCACTCCAACACAGCCCTCGGTCAAAGGCCCTGTGCACCCACACGCCATGCACCGACACGTGCCAAACACCCGGGGAACCCCCCAAAACACCGTGCGACTAGCTACCTGTGCATCACCTGTGCAGGTGAACCCTTTGGGCTCACCTGCGCAGTTGGTGCGAGCGGTTCTAGTCGCACTTTACTCTACTCCTCCTAACACAGCGTCATATGACTTGGTGGCCCGTCCCCCTAACACAGCGTCACATGACTAGGTGGCCCGTCCCCCTAACACAGCGTCACATGACTAGGTGGCCCGTCCCCCTAACACAGCGTCACATGACTAGGTGGCCCGTCCCCCTAACACAGCGTCACATGACTAGGTGGCCCGTCCCCCTAACACAGCGTCATATGACTTGGTGGCCCGTCCCCCTAACACAGCGTCACATGACTAGGTGGCCCGTCCCCCTAACACAGCGTCACATGACTAGGTGGCCCGTCCCCCTAACACAGCGTCACATGACTAGGTGGCCCGTCCCCCTAACACAGCGTCACATGACTAGGTGGCCCGTCCCCCTAACACAGCATCACATGACTAGGTGGCCCGTCCCCCTAACACAGCGTCACATGACTAGGTGGCCCGTCCCCCTAACACAGCGTCACATGACTAGGTGGCCCGTCCCCCTAACACAGCGTCATATGACTTGGTGGCCCGTCCCCCTAACACAGCGTCACATGACAAGGTGGCCCGTCCCCCTAACACAGCGTCACATGACTAGGTGGCCCGTCCCCCTAACACAGCGTCACATGACTAGGTGGCCCGTCCCCCTAACACAGCGTCACATGACTAGGTGACCCATCCTCCTAACAGAGCGTCACATGACTGGGTGACCCATCCCCCCTAACACAGCATCACATGACTAGGTGGCCCGCCCTCTTAACACAGCGTCACATGACTGGGTGACCCGCCCTCCTAACACAGCGTCACATGACTAGGTGGCCCGCCCTCCTAACACAGCGTCACATGACTGGGTGACCCGTCCTCCTAACACAGCGTCACATGACTGGGTGACCCGTCTTCCTAACACAGCGTCACATGTTGATGTATACTCTGTTAAAACCAAAAATTGTTGTTAGAGAAAATGGAAGCGGCTCGCAATATTGACATATTATCTCGTTTTCTTTTTTGGGTCCTGTGGTAGGTTAGGATAAGACACCTCAGTATGACAGTTCCTTGACGTTGGGAACGCCCACAAGAACGGGCGGGACCATCACCCGAAATGATTGAGAATTGTTGGACAGCATCTTCCACACTCACCAGTGGTGGTGGACAACACCGTCCACGCTCACGAACACTGTCAGGCAGGTCTAGTGCGCAGCGCCTGCTAGCACTAGACAAGGCAACACCTTTTTTAGGTACTAATACTCATCCTCTCCCGCAGGTGGTCTGGTGATAATTGTGACGGATGTGAAGTACCTGACGACAGTGGAGGCTTACAAGGACAAGCTGGAGCCACACATGGAGCGCCTCGAACAACAGGGATTGTGGCACAAGGTAATATTTCCTCTAGTGTTGTTGTAGTTGTTGCTGGTTGAGGGCAACGACCTAGGGGTCAGAGGCGCCCCGGTTGCCCGGGACCCGGAAAATCCTCAAATGTTGTGGTCTTATTAGGAACAAAATGTACCATTCGTGAAAGATGGCAAGACGTAAGCAAGCTAAATACATTTTATTATTCTGCATACTTATATATATATATATATATATATATATATATATATATATATATATATATATGGCACAACTCTCCTAAACACGAGAGTTAAGTATACAACTTTAGAACACTTTCCCACCAGGAGACTCGAACCCTAGCCAGCACAGAAGCCTTCCAGCAACTGGCATAACAGGTACGCCTTAACCCTCTGCACCACCGCTCAGACCCTTAAAAGAGATGGTAATTTCGGAGTATTTAAATCCCCCAAAGATCAACACCTCCCAAGAGCACCAGAGCAAGTGAGGGGTCATTTAGACGTTAATTTCATCAAGTCCCTGTTAATATGGGAAGACACAGTGTCTCTGCTTAAGGCACAACTCTCCTAAACACGAGAGTTAAGTATACAACTTTAGAACACTTTCCCACCAGGAGACTCGAACCCTAGCCAGCACAGAAGCCTTCCAGCAACTGGCATAACAGGTACGCCTTAACCCTCTGCACCACCGCTCAGACCCTTAAAAGAGATGGTAATTTCGGAGTATTTAAATCCCCCAAAGATCAACACCTCCCAAGAGCACCAGAGCAAGTGAGGGGTCATTTAGACGTTAATTTCATCAAGTCCCTGTTAATATGGGAAGACACAGTGTCTCTGCTTAAGGCACAACTCTCATAAACACGAGAGTTAAGTATACAACTTTGTAACACTTTACCACCAGGAGACTCGAACCCTAGCCAGCACAGAAGCCTTCCAGCAACTGGCATAACAGGTACGCCTTAACCCTCTGCACCACCGCTCAGACCCTTAAAAGAGATGGTAATTTCGGAGTATTTAAATCCCCCAAAGATCAACACCTCCCAAGAGCACCAGAGCAAGTGAGGGGTCATTTAGACGTTAATTTCATCAAGTCCCTGTTAATATGGGAAGACACAGTGTCTCTGCTTAAGGCACAACTCTCCTAAACACGAGAGTTAAGTATACAACTTTAGAACACTTTCCCACCAGGAGACTCGAACCCTAGCCAGCACAGAAGCCTTCCAGCAACTGGCATAACAGGTACGCCTTAACCCTCTGCACCACCGCTCAGACCCTTAAAAGAGATGGTAATTTCGGAGTATTTAAATCCCCCAAAGATCAACACCTCCCAAGAGCACCAGAGCAAGTGAGGGGTCATTTAGACGTTAATTTCATCAAGTCCCTGTTAATATGGGAAGACACAGTGTCTCTGCTTAAGGCACAACTCTCCTAAACACGAGAGTTAAGTATACAACTTTAGAACACTTTCCCACCAGGAGACTCGAACCCTAGCCAGCACAGAAGCCTTCCAGCAACTGGCATAACAGGTACGCCTTAACCCTCTGCACCACCGCTCAGACCCTTAAAAGAGATGGTAATTTCGGAGTATTTAAATCCCCCAAAGATCAACACCTCCCAAGAGCACCAGAGCAAGTGAGGGGTCATTTAGACGTTAATTTCATCAAGTCCCTGTTAATATGGGAAGACACAGTGTCTCTGCTTAAGGCACAACTCTCCTAAACACGAGAGTTAAGTATACAACTTTAGAACACTTTCCCACCAGGAGACTCGAACCCTAGCCAGCACAGAAGCCTTCCAGCAACTGGCATAACAGGTACGCCTTAACCCTCTGCACCACCGCTCAGACCCTTAAAAGAGATGGTAATTTCGGAGTATTTAAATCCCCCAAAGATCAACACCTCCCAAGAGCACCAGAGCAAGTGAGGGGTCATTTAGACGTTAATTTCATCAAGTCCCTGTTAATATGGGAAGACACAGTGTCTCTGCTTAAGGCACAACTCTCCTAAACACGAGAGTTAAGTATACAACTTTAGAACACTTTCCCACCAGGAGACTCGAACCCTAGCCAGCACAGAAGCCTTCCAGCAACTGGCATAACAGGTACGCCTTAACCCTCTGCACCACCGCTCAGACCCTTAAAAGAGATGGTAATTTCGGAGTATTTAAATCCCCCAAAGATCAACACCTCCCAAGAGCACCAGAGCAAGTGAGGGGTCATTTAGACGTTAATTTCATCAAGTCCCTGTTAATATGGGAAGACACAGTGTCTCTGCTTAAGGCACAACTCTCCTAAACACGAGAGTTAAGTATACAACTTTAGAACACTTTCCCACCAGGAGACTTTCCCACCAGGTGAAAGTGTTCTAAAGTTGTATACTTAACTCTCGTGTTTAGGAGAGTTGTGCCTTAAGCAGAGACACTGTGTCTTCCCATATTAACAGGGACTTGATGAAATTAACGTCTAAATGACCCCTCACTTGCTCTGGTGCTCTTGGGAGGTGTTGATCTTTGGGGGATTTAAATACTCCGAAATTACCATCTCTTTTAAGGGTCTGAGCGGTGGTGCAGAGGGTTAAGGCGTACCTGTTATGCCAGTTGCTGGAAGGCTTCTGTGCTGGCTAGGGTTCGAGTCTCCTGGTGGGAAAGTGTTCTAAAGTTGTATACTTAACTCTCGTGTTTAGGAGAGTTGTGCCTTAAGCAGAGACACTGTGTCTTCCCATATTAACAGGGACTTGATGAAATTAACGTCTAAATGACCCCTCACTTGCTCTGGTGCTCTTGGGAGGTGTTGATCTTTGGGGGATTTAAATACTCCGAAATTACCATCTCTTTTAAGGGTCTGAGCGGTGGTGCAGAGGGTTAAGGCGTACCTGTTATGCCAGTTGCTGGAAGGCTTCTGTGCTGGCTAGGGTTCGAGTCTCCTGGTGGGAAAGTGTTCTAAAGTTGTATACTTAACTCTCGTGTTTAGGAGAGTTGTGCCTTAAGCAGAGACACTGTGTCTTCCCATATTAACAGGGACTTGATGAAATTAACGTCTAAATGACCCCTCACTTGCTCTGGTGCTCTTGGGAGGTGTTGATCTTTGGGGGATTTAAATACTCCGAAATTACCATCTCTTTTAAGGGTCTGAGCGGTGGTGCAGAGGGTTAAGGCGTACCTGTTATGCCAGTTGCTGGAAGGCTTCTGTGCTGGCTAGGGTTCGAGTCTCCTGGTGGGAAAGTGTTCTAAAGTTGTATACTTAACTCTCGTGTTTAGGAGAGTTGTGCCTTAAGCAGAGACACTGTGTCTTCCCATATTAACAGGGACTTGATGAAATTAACGTCTAAATGACCCCTCACTTGCTCTGGTGCTCTTGGGAGGTGTTGATCTTTGGGGGATTTAAATACTCCGAAATTACCATCTCTTTTAAGGGTCTGAGCGGTGGTGCAGAGGGTTAAGGCGTACCTGTTATGCCAGTTGCTGGAAGGCTTCTGTGCTGGCTAGGGTTCGAGTCTCCTGGTGGGAAAGTGTTCTAAAGTTGTATACTTAACTCTCGTGTTTAGGAGAGTTGTGCCTTAAGCAGAGACACTGTGTCTTCCCATATTAACAGGGACTTGATGAAATTAACGTCTAAATGACCCCTCACTTGCTCTGGTGCTCTTGGGAGGTGTTGATCTTTGGGGGATTTAAATACTCCGAAATTACCATCTCTTTTAAGGGTCTGAGCGGTGGTGCAGAGGGTTAAGGCGTACCTGTTATGCCAGTTGCTGGAAGGCTTCTGTGCTGGCTAGGGTTCGAGTCTCCTGGTGGGAAAGTGTTCTAAAGTTGTATATATATATATATATATATATATATATATATATATATATATATATATATATATATATATATAATAAAATATATAGTGAGGGTACCACCTCTGGTGCCAATGTGGGGACCCATAGCCTCGGAGAAGAAAATAAAAAGTATTCAGAGGAGACCTTGTGGTTTCTCACTGAACACTAATATTATCTTCTCCTACCACCCCCATTCTTTTGTATGTACACATATATTTGCTTTATTTGAACTTTGTTACAAAAAAGGAGTTACATATAGGTTACAAAGATGGTTATCATAGGTTGTCGAGTTCCTCCAGCTCCTCAGATGGCGGACAGGAACCCTGGATGCAGTGCGCATTTCCCCTCTGTATCGCCACGCTGAGGCGCTGGAAAAGAAAGCTGGCAGCTCTAGGGTCCCTTATTTCAATGAGCACTTTTACCCCAGGAGCCGAGTGTCTCAGAAGCAATAGGGACAAAATTGTAGTGGTGATCCAGTTCTCTATACTTACGGGATTTGGCTGCTACCCTGTGGGTGGCAGCGCCACCTGGTTGTGCAACACTGAGGTCAATGTAGGTGTTAGCCAGGGTTGATACGCACGTGTAGTCCCATACCAACTGCTTGCCATTCTTCCAGGGGTTCACTGTGATACCATCCGGGCAACCAATATGAGCATCAGAGTTACGGGGCGTTAGGTAACGGGGCTCTCTTTCAGCTGGGCATCCAGCTGTGGTGAGGCTCCTCTTGATGATGTCATTAACTTCACTGTGCCTCGAGTGCCATTCCCCTGTGCTTTGGCAGAGTAGGCCATGGTGGCCGTACCTGTCAGCCACCACCTCGCCGCAAATACACCTATATCTGGTGTGGATTGGGGCAGCAAGGCGGAGGGCCACAGCAATTCGGAGGGCGTGTGGTGTGAGACGCGTGCCAGTGGCCGACATTGGGGTTGCTAACAGGAAATCCCCTGCATGTGAGGCTGCTACTGCTGTGAGGCGAGCAATATCGTGTTGTGTTGTTGCCGCACCCAGGCACTCTGCAGCAACTTGGTCTACAATGGAGCCATCCCAGCTGGATTGCTTGTGGGCTTTTGGGGATGGTGGTTGTGGTGATGGCCCTGCACGAGAGGCCCACTCTGTGGCACAGCGTGTAAAATTGAGATCATGTACACCTGCCAGCTGATGTAAGTGTATATATATATATATATATATATATATATATATATATATATATATATATATATATATATATATATATATATATATATATATATATACTAGCAGTACCCACCACGCGTTGCTGTGGCTCAGTCTGGGTAAGTGGGAAAGAAAGAAAAAGGAAAGCGCAACTTTCTAATATATTTAATTTTACAATGTTTGTGGGTATACAATATTTTTTGTTGTTCCGTTATCTGTAGAAATATAGAAACTGTCTGGTTTGCCAACTCTAGAACACACGAAATATAATTTTCTATGTGAGAAGCAATCCGTGTCTAAATATAAACTGCACAATTCTGAAGATTGGCCCTGAGCTTTGTTGATGGTGATTGCAAACGCCAATCGAATTGGAAATTACAATATCTTAAATTGAAATGGCATATCTGTTGGAATCATAAGAATGCGAGGAATAAGGACATCTCCACTTGTGAAAGGTCCTGTCAAGATTGTTGCTTCTACGACGTCGCTGATCAATTTTTTACAGCAAGCCGCGTGGCGTTGCGAAGTTTTGGCTGGTTGATATTTCGCAACATGATAATTGGCACGCCGATTTTCAATTGAAAAAAATTTCAAAGCAATCGGAAAAGAACTTTCAGAGTTTACAGCATGTGTTGCTCTTCCGTCCTACAGATGGTGCTGATTTTCCAAAAAATCCTGTTTTTCCTATCACAGGTAAAGCATGTATATAGTAGGTAAATAAAAACGCTCCTCTATTCGAATGCAACGTTGCGTCAAAATTTCAAAGCAATCGGTAAAGAGGATTCGAAGATTTCCCTCACGTGAAAAACACATTAAAATTAAAGTTTTAAAGCGGATTAAGGCGCCCTGTAGTTACCAGTTGCGTTGCTCCTGGGAGTATGGGTTCGAGTCACTTCTGGGGTGTGAGTTTTCAGTCGCATATAGTCCTGGGGACCATTCAGGCTTGTTCGCATTTGTGTTCCTCACGTGTGCCCCAAAGAATGAGGTGATTTGGTGAAATGCTATGCCCAAGATTACCATCCGAGTTGCCGGCGGGGAAGTGGTTCAAATAGCTTCGGCTATCACTTCCTTTTGTCCGGCCGTGATGGTCAAGCGGATTAAGGCGCCCTGTAGTTACCAGTTGCGTTGCTCCTGGGAGTATGGGTTCGAGTCACTTCGGGGGTGTGAGTTTTCAGTCGCATATAGTCGTGGGGACCATTCAGGCTTGTTCGCATTTGTGTTCCTCACATGTGCCCCAAAGAATGAGGTGATTTGGTGAAATGCTATGCCCAAGATTACCATCCGAGTTGCCGGCGGGGAAGTGGTTCAAATAGTTTCGGCTATCACTTCCTTTTGTCTGGCCGTGATGGTCAAGCGGATTAAGGCGCCCTGTAGTTACCAGTTGCGATGCTCCTGGGAGTATGGGTTCGAGTCACTTCTGGGGAGTGAGTTTTCAGTCGCATATAGTCCTGGGGACCATTCAGGCTTGTTCGCATTCGTGTTCCTCATGTGTGCCCCAAAGAATGAGGTGATTTGGTGAAATGTTATGCCCAAGATTACCATCCGAGTTGCCGGCGGGGAAGTGGTTCAAATAGCTTCGGCTATCACTTCCTTTTGTCCGGCCGTGATGTTCAAGCGGATTAAGGCGCCCTGTAGTTACCAGTTGCGTTGCTCCTGGGAGTATGGGTTCGAGTCACTTCTGGGGAGTGAGTTTTCAGTCATTATATATATATATATATATATATATATATATATATATATATATATATATATATATATATATATATATATATATTGTTAAATATGACCGAAAAAGCAACATTAATAATTCTAACACGAATTTTCTCTATGTTTCTTATATTTCTTTTCACTGTTGATGGTAACTGAAAAATCAATTCTCCAAAATTCATTTTTATTTCTAGTCTGATGCGACACTTGAACGCGTTTCGTTAAACTTATTACATTTTCAAAGACTTTAGTTTACACACACACAACTGTAACTGAACAAAGTTCAAACAGCTTCGATTTTATATCTGCATTTGGGTGAGGTGATATGTTACAACAGTTTTGGATGAGGTGAAAACAAACTTTCAACACAAGACAGAACACGAAACAATGGGTATAATATTTTATAAGTTAACGGGAAGAATGGAAGTAACTGCAAAGGGCCTATTGGCCCATATTTCTTGATGTTTCTATATAGGTGCGGAGTCTTGAAGTGGGTAGGATATAGTTGTGCATTAATTGGCTGTTGATTGATGGTGTCGACTTCTTAATGTGTAGTGCCTTGCAGATATCAAGCCGCCTGCTATTGCTGTATCTATCGATGATTTCTGTGTTTTTTGTTAAGACTTCTCTGGTGATGGTCTGGTTGTGGGAAGAGATTATATGTTCTCTTTTAAAGCGTTCTGCTTTGTGTCTGGAGAGTTTCTCATGAGTAGGCTGGCCGTTTTTTTGGTTTTATAGTAAATCGTCAATTGTAACTTCTGATTTTTGTCTGTTGGGATAACGTTTCTATTAACAATATCTTTCAGGACCCCTTCCTCCGTTTTATGAGCTGTGGAAAAGAAGTTCCTGTATAATAGTCTAATAGGGGGTACAGGTGTTGTGTTTGTTGTCTCTTCAGTGGTTGCATGGCGTTTAACCTTCCTTCTTATGATGTCTTCAACGAAACCATTGGAGAAGCCTTTTTTAACTAGGACCTGCCTTACGCTGCAGAGTTCTTCATCGACTTGCTTCCATCCTGAGCTGTGGCTGAGAGCACGGTCGACGTAAGCGTTAACAACACTCCTTTTGTACCTGTCTGGGCAGTCACTGTTGGCATTGAGGCACATTCCTATGTTTGTTTCCTTAGTGTAGACTGCAGTGTGGAAACCTCCATGACATGTCCATACGCGTATCCAGGATTATATTCCCCAATAATTTTTGGCAGGTGGTGTCCGGATCTGTGAACGCCAAGAAATCCGGACTCCACCTGCCAAAGATTATTGGGGAATATAAACCTGGATATGCGTATGGAAATGTCAAGACACATAAGCCTGGAAACCCACTTCGGCCAATCATCAGCCAGATACCCACACCTACGTACAGACTGGCGAAACGACTCAACGGCTTGCTGACTCCTTATGTCCCTTGCGCCGTCAGCCTGAAGTCTCCAAAGGAATTTGTTGACTTACTGCGGGGAACACGGGCCACAAGAATAAGAGCCTCATTGGACGTAGAATCACTTTTTACCAACGTACCTGTGGATGAAACAATCAGGATGATAGCGGACAGAGTGTATCGTGATCCGTCCTCTACTCTTCTTGAGATACCAGAAAACATTCTAAGGAAACTACTCCAAGCTTGATGGGGTCGCCATGGGTTCTCCCTTAAGTGTCCTGTTTGCAAACTTCTACATGAGTACCATTGAGCAAAAAGTCTTAGTCAACATGAACTTGAAACCGGCCATATACTGCAGGTATGTTGACGACATTTTTACACAGGTACCTGATGTCAAACATCTGCAGGAGCTGAAGGAGGCATTTGAGCAGAACTATGTGTTGTGTTTCACTTACGAGATGGAGAAAGATGGGAAGCTGCCCTTTCTAGATGTAACAGTCATGGAAAGGATTGGAGGTTTCCACACTGCAGTCTACACTAAGGAAACAAACATAGAAATGTACCTAAATGCCAACAGTGACTGCCCAGACAGGTACAAGAGGAGTGTTGTTAACGCTTATGTCGACCGTGCTCTCAGCCACAGCTCAGGATGGAAGCAAGTCGACGAAGAACTCAATAGGGTAAGGCAGGTCTTATTCAACAACGGCTTCTCCAATGGTTTCATTGAAGACATCATAAGAAGGAAAGTGAAACGCCATGCAACCTCTGAAAAGACAGCTAACACAACACCTATACCCCCTATTAGACTATTTTACAGGAACTTCTTTTCCACAGCTACTGACGATTTACTATAAAACCAAGAAAACGGCCAGTTTACTCATGAAAAACTCTCCAGACACAAAGCAGAACGCTTTAAAAGAGACCAACGTCGTCTCTGCCTTCAAATGCCCTCCTGGGGACTGTAAGCCTCAAAAAATTCAGTGTATAGGCAAGACAACAGCTCTTTCCAGGCGTTTAACGATGCATAAGCAACAGGGCTCCATTAAGGAACATATAATCTCTTCCCACAACCAAACCATCACCAGAGAAATCTTAGCAAACAACACAGAAATCATTGATAGATACAGCGATAGCAGGCGGCTTGACATCTGCGAGGCACTACACATCAAGAAGTCAACACCAGCAATCAACTGCCAATTAATGCACAACTATATTCTACCCCCTTCAAGACTCTGCTCCAATATAGAAGCACCAAGAAATATGGGCCAATAAGCCCTCTGCAAAGATTTCCATTCTTACCTTCAATACCCATTGTTTCGTGTTCTGTCTTGTGTTGAAAGTTTGTTTTCACCTCATCCAAAACTGTTGTAACATATCACCTCACCCAAATGCAGGTATAAAAAATCGAAGATGTTTAAGCTCTATTCAGTTATAGTTGTGTGTGTGTAAACTAAAGTCTTTGAAAATGTAATAAGTTTTACGAAACGCGCTCAAGTGTCCCATCAGACTAGAAATAAAAATTAATTTTGGAGAATTGATTTTTCAGTTACCATCAACAGTGAAAAAAATATAAGAATCATAGAGAAAATTCGTGTTAGAATTATTAATCTAATCTTGCTTTTTTGGTCATATTTAACAATATATATATATATATATATATATATATATATATATATATATATATATATATATATATATATATATATATATATATATTTTTTTTTTTTTTTTTTTTTTTTTTTATAAAAAAAAGGAAGGGAGTACCACCTCTAGCTGGAAGAAGGGGGACCCATAGCCTCGGAGGAAACCACGCATAACGCATTAGAGGGAATGTTTAGATCCCCTCCAATACAGTTTCTGTGTGCTTTTCTCCTACCACCCCCTTCCTTGAATATTTTTTGTGCTTTATTATGCATTTGATGGTTACAAGATATACATGAGTTGATACAAAAATAATAATGCAAAAAGGTGCTTAAAGGTTATGGATCTCTTGAAGAACACAACAATGGGAAACATTGATGAATGTCACAGACGGGTTCGATCATTGTTGCAAGTCAAACACTTCTTCGAATTCCTCTGAAGTTGGACTAGTGCCCAAGACGCAACAGGCATTTCCCCTCTGAATCGCAACACTGAGGCGCTGGAACAAGAAACTTTTTGCTCTCTGGTCTTTTGTAGCGCTGATCAATTTGTCCCCCAATTCCTTCAGGAACTTCAATGCACATTTTCCCCACGAACCGAGGGTCTCCGAGCCGATCGGAACAAAGCTGTAGCAGTGTGCTAGACCTCTGTATTTAATAATTTTCTGCGATTCCCTGAAAGAAGCAGCACCACCGCTTTCACGTGTGCTGTAGTGGAGGTAGGTACTGGCCAGTGTGGCAGCGCACGTGTAGTCCCATACCACTTGCTTACCATCCTTCCAAGGTAGCAAGGTGACCCCATCAGGGCGCTTCTGAGGGTCGTTAGGTCTGGATAAGTGTGGTTCTCTTTGTGCCGGGCAGCGGGCTGTGGCGAGGCTCCTCTTGATGATGTCGTTGACTTCTTCATGTCTTGCAATTTTACCCTGTGATTTACGACATACCAGACCATGACGACCATATTGGTCTGCCATCGCAGTTCCGCAGATGCACCTATGTTCGGTGAGGATGGGGGCGGCAAGGCGAAGGGCAACTCCAATGCGGAGAGCGTCTTGACTGAGGCGAGTTCCCAGGGCTGCATTGGGCACAGCAAATAAAAAATCCCCGGCGTGGGGTGCTGTTACCGCTAGGAGGCGGGCTTTGTTTTCAGCATCAGCGTTGTCAATCATTGCTGTGACAGTCTTTTCCATTATGGGGCTATCCCAGTGGGCCTGCTTGTGGTCTTTTGGGACTTGTGGTCGGGGTTGAGGGTGTGCAATGGTGTCCCATTGTCTGGCTGCTTCGATGAACGTTTGATCATGAGTTCCCGCTGTCTCTCTCATACGCTCTGGTAGGATCTGCCCTACCAATTCGTTGGCTGCTGTACATGAGGATAAGAATGCTGGAAGTGCTACCTCAGTTGCCTTTCGTATGCCTACGAATTCATTATATATATATATATATATATATATATATATATATATATATAATGAATTATATTCCAATATATATATATATTGGAATATATATATTGGAATATATATTCCAATAATGAATTTTGGAGAATTGATTTTTGAATTACCTCCAACAGTGAAAAGAAATGTACGAAAGATTGAGAAAATTCGTGTTAGAATTATTAATCTTACTTTTTCGGTCATATTTAATAATAATATATATATATATATATATATATATATATATATATATATATATATATATATATATATATATATATATATATATATATATATATATATATATATATATATATATATATTATTAAATATGACCGAAAAAGTAAGATTAATAATTCTAACACGAATTTTCTCAATCTTTCGTACATTTCTTTTCACTGTTGGAGGTAAATCAAAAATCAATTCTCCAAAATTCATTTTTATTTCTAGTCTGACGCGACACGAGCGCGTTTCGTAAAACTTATTACATTTTCAAAGACTTTAGTTTACAAATACACAACTGAATAGAACTTACGCATCTCCGATTTTATATCTACATTTGAGTGAGGTGGATGGGGTGAGGTGGCATTAATAGGGTATTAATTTTATCAACACAAGACAGAACAAGAGGTGGTATTAATAGGGTATTAATTTCATCAACACAAGACAAAACACGAAACAATGGGTATTGAATAGAAGTGTTTGTAGAAAGCCTATTGGTCCATATTTCTTGATGCATCTATATTGGAGCGGAGTCTTGAGGTGGGTAGAATATAGTTGTGCATTAATTGGCTGTTGATTGCTGGTGTTGACTTCTTGATGTGTAGTGCCTCGCAAACGTCAAGCCGCCTGCTATCGCTGTATCTATCGATGATTTCTGTGTTGTTTATTAAGTAAAGTCAGCCAGGATGTGCTATTTGCAGAGTTACTAAGTAAATTATTAAGTAAAGTCAGCCAGGATGTGCTATTTGCAGAGTTACTAAGTAAATTATTAAGTAAAGTCAGCCAGGATGTGCTATTTGCAGAGTTACTAAGTAAATTATTAAGTAAAGTAATCAGGTCCTAGTCAACAACGGCTTCTCCAATGGTTTCGTCGAAGACATCATAAGAAGGAAAGTGAAACGCCATGCAACCTCTGAAGAGACAACTAACACAACACCTATACCCCCTATTAGACCTCTAGTGACTTATTAATATTTGACTGGGCTTACTATGCTAATGTCAAACCTTTTCTGAATGTTTATAAATACTCCAACTGGGACTGGAGTTCCTGTTTTTCTTGTGAGTTTAAAAATATTCTGAGTTATGTTTAACTTTGTAAGTTATATTTTTGGTTTATAGATATCCTGAGTTATGCTTAACTTTTTCAGTTACATCTTTTTTGCTTATAGATATCCTGAGTTATGCCTAACTTTGCGAGTTATATCTTTTTCAATGCATCTGCAAATTTATTGAATCAAATCTTCAACTGTAAAGACTAAAATAAAAAAATTCAATTTATTTTTGCCTCCATTACACCTTTATGATATCTTAAGGCTATATTTTATTTTAGGAAATCTTTGATGGTTTTTATTCCATTCATATAGAGTTCTCATTTCCACATTCAGAGAGTTTAGTACAAATTTTAAATTTATGTTCATTATCACATGATTTAGTTAAACAAGTAGGAACAGTTGGCTCATGAATCGAATATATAACGCAGGTACAAATGTTGTATGTTGAATCTAGAGAATGGAATAATGTAGCGAGAGGTTGAGTGCGCCCAGTTGATCTCGCCGAAATCCTTCCCCAGTCGTATGTAATAAGCTCAACGAATATCTTGAACGCCAACGGATTTCTACGTCGTATATTATGTCAAAAGAACATTTACAATGTGTCAAAAAGAACAACATATACAATTTAATCGTAATCACACGATGAAATCATGTAAATAACTATTATTCCCAGCGACACCAGGATGTGGCGTTATCAGTAATTATCCCAAGTATCACCAGGGTGTGGTGTTTTCAACCATTATTCCCAGTATCACCAGGGTGTGGTGTTATCAACCATTGTTCCCAGTATCACCAGGATGTAGTGTTATCAACCAGTGTTCCCAGTATCACGAGGGTGTGGTTTTATCAACCATTGTTCTCAGTATCACCAGGGTGTGGTGTTATCAACCATTGCTCCCTTTATCACTAGGGTGTGGTAAAGGGAACACTCAAGATAGCATTTACGCACAAAGCATTTCCACACTAAATTCATTTACACAGAAAATACAACATTTACACAACAAATATGCCCTTTATGCACAAAATGTATTATTTTCACTCATAATATGCCATTCACACATAAAATGTGTCGTTTATAGATATAGTATGTCATATACATACAAAATACACACACAAAAATATACCATTTACACAAATATTACATGAACGCTCAAAGTATAACATTTACACAAAGTATGATATTTGCACAAATAAAGTAATTGTTTTTACATTTAGACAATCAAAATGCGCTTTCACTAAAATTACACAATTTCACAAACATAATTTTCATAAAATACCCACACATTCTCTGATAAACCAAAATACTCTTCCACACGTGCACATGAAGATTTATTTTTTTCAGATTACATATATATAACTTACACAATTACTCAATTTTGTATATATATATGTCGTACCTAGTAGCCAGAACGCACTTCTCAGCCTACTATGCAAGGCCCGATTTGCCTAATAAGCCAAGTTTTCATGAATTAATATATTTTCTCTAATTTTTTTCTTATGAAATGATTAAGCTACCCATTTCATTATGTATGAGGTTAATTTTTTTTATTGGAGTTAAAATTAACGTAGATATATGACCAAACCTAACCAACCCTACCTAACCTAACCTAACCTATCTTTATAGGTTAGGTTAGGTTAGGTTACCGATAAAGTTAGGTTAGGTTAGGTTAGGTAGGTTAGGTAGTCGAAAAACAATTAATTCGGGAAAACTTGGCTTATTAGACAAATCGGGCCTTGCATAGTAGGCTGAGAAGTGCGTTCTGGCTATTAGGTACGACATATATATATATATATATATATATATATATATATATATATATATATATATATATATATATATATATATATATATAATATATATCATATGTATAGCACAAAAATACAGTTGCACCAGTTCCACTTCAGCAAATTAAAAACACAACTTGCGTAGATACACTCTTCACACAAAACATTTAAAACATGGACAATTATTACTCAAATTGTGTAATTATTACATATCTTTGCACAATTAATGCAAGCAAACTTGCTATATAATTACATATCTTGTGCATTGACAATCAATGCACAACAGGTGTAAATACATACTTCGTCCACATACACAACATGCGCAATTATTACATAAATTGCACAAATATTTTACATCTTTCATAATTATTATTACACAACTTGCATAAATACAATCAAATACATATCCAGTACTAATACGTACAAATACGTAACTGGCCAAAATATGTAAATTCGCAATTATCACAAATACCCAAATCACAAAAATATAATTACAACAAGTACACAATTAATACACAACTTGCACAAAATATAATCAATACACAGCTAGGCGAAATATTAACAATACATAACTAGTGCATATACATTAAATAAACAACTACACAATTCCACAAATACACATACAAAACATGTATAATTAATACACAACTTGCACAAACAATACACAATTTGGATGAATTTAATGAATACATAAGTGCAATCATCATACAGCTTATGCAAAATACATAACATGCACAATTAATACACAAATTGCACAAGTAAAATAATTGTCCTATATGTACAAATATAATCACACCCAACTTTGTCAAACAATACTCAATTTGCATAAAATTTGTCTATGTATGATTAGTACGTCATTTACAATATGCTGAGCTTAACCAACTCCCCAAAAGTCAGTATTTCACATATATGAATGGTACATCTGACTTCCTATGAGCTCAGTATAAAACACACATACATTTTCCATCAATGTTTCAACATTATTAGTGCTAAATTATTCATCTGGCGCTTGTTCATTGTGTTTAATACCTTATTAATTCCCCCTTGTTACATCCTCTCCTATCATGTCATCCATATTAAATTTAAGCAAACCATCCAACTTACTTATTGGTTCTAGACTTAGTTATGATAGGGCAGGTGGGGGTTAGATGAAGGCAGAAATTTCTAAGATAATTTAAGCAAATTTACTATAACCCATCAAAATGCATCCTAATAAAATCTAAATTCATATAAATCTATCACAAATTGTACTTATACTACACAAATTTAACCAAATTCAATCTAGTAAAAGGTAAACTAACTAAATATGAGCATCTCATATCCTCACATACAAGCCTATGTCACCTCTGTCCATGCTTTACATGATTTGGCTATAGCTCAAACACCCAAATAGGTATTTTTACACTGTTTATGAACGTGCTAGTTCATTACCTCTAAGATATTACATATCCTACCCTACATACCCTCACCTAACCTGGCCTAGCATATTCAAAGCTAGATTTGATTAAAGTTGGCGAAATTTGAACTATCCCACCTAAATTCAACCTAATTTAAGGCAATTTCGATAAAATATACCAATAATTTTATGTAACATAGCACAGACAAAGCCCATTTTACCAACATTTTCACCTATTCCAACCTACCCTACACAACCTTACCTAACCTGACCTAGCAGATCCTCAGCTAGATTTGATTAAAGTTGGTGAAATTTAAGTTATCCCACCTAATTTAAGACAATTTCCACCAAATATTCCAAAATGTTTTGTATCATAGCAAAGCCAAAGCCCATTTTTAGCCAAGTTTTCACCTATTGCATCCTACCCTAGACAACCTCACCTAACCTAATCTGACCCAACATATCCAAAACTAGATTTCATTAAAGTGGTTATGTGTTAAAGATCTTTGCACAGCTCGGGGAATACCCTTAGCGGTGATGGAATTTTTATTGTCAAGCAAAAGCACACTATACATTTTGGGCTTGAGTGCCACAACTTGAAGGATGTGTTTATCTGATACCTCTGACTTTAACAGCCCTAAAACACCCTTTTTAGAAGGATCATACAAGGGGTGAGTTTCAGGAAAATTACTCGTATCCATCCACAAACTAAGGGGTTCTTTCCCCATCTCATTAAAGACATCTTCAGCTAGTAAGCTGAAAATGAAACTGTCTGTATCACTATGCAGCAGTTGTACCCTATCTGAATAGTGGTTCTTAAGTACCCTGTACCAAAAATGGTACAAACTGTATTTTGCTAGCTCAAGAATCTGGAACCCAATGTAATTAGGATGAGTAATTTTAATGAATGGTCTGGAACTGACAGACAATAATTTATTGTCACCTAAATGCACCATACGTTTAAAGCATGGATTCTTTACCTCTCGTAAAAAGACCCTAGCTGAAGTCACTAGTTTGGTGTCAATGGCATAACGGGCTGGGTTCAGTAGTGTTTTACCAAAAACACTGTTCGTCAGTAATTTGAAGAGTGTTTTCCTATCGTTACTGGTGGAGGCATTTCTATTGTTAACGTTGGTGTTAACAAATTCTGCCATAAAATCTGACTGACTGAACTCGTAAATTGCATGTATAGTTTCCACTTCAAGTCCTATCTCAATAAATAGTTGTAAAAGGTCAAGAGATATGAAATAATGTTTCTTGGGGAGATGATCTCCAACCAGTTTAATATTTTTTTTAGGGAGATTTGTAATATTTGTTTCCAGAAGTCCCCTACTAAATGGTGAGATATCCTCTATACTTATCCCCCTATGGTGTAAACAAAGGGGTAGATCGTCTGTTAGTCTAGCTATTTCAGGTCTTGTGTGTTTGGTGTCAATTAAGAGCCAGTACCCTTTGTTAGAAGAGAATGGCTGTTCTGTCATTATCTTCCCTCCACTAATGAAGGAGTTCATCTCATCAGATGATAGTCTCCTTAGTCCCCCATAGGGCAATTTCTTAGTAATACAACTCCCGTAGAGGGAGTTGAAATCTAGATAGAGTAAGAATGAAGTCCTATCCTCCTGGGGGTTAAAAGATGGATTGACATAGCGGTTGTTAGCTCTGACATAACTCCTAACTGCAGTTGTAAAACCCCCTCGTATGTTTTGTGATAAGAAATTGTGCAACGTCACATCTGCACTTAACTCCAATGATATTTTGCTACTTTTCAGGAAGCAGTCGTAGGAGTACCCTGGGAGGCTACAATAGTGTGTCAATTCTAAAGAATATATATCATTTAGAATTGCCCTGTGGTGTGTAAAAATGTCAGCCAGTAATCCTACATCACACCTCAAATAAATGAGGATGTAGTATTTTAATGTCCTACACCCTGTAGCCTCCCATACTAATTTAGAATGATTATATTCTTCCAAAGTTATACCTGATTTGTTTAGGGAGCTGTAGAACATTTCAATAGGAGGGAGTGTTGTGTCATTAAAGCAGCTGATTTTTGTGGTATATTCATAAGGGAAAAACTGCTTACCCTTTAAGAGTAGGTGGTGACTCTTTTTGGGCAAACCTTCTATCATTGAGTGAGTGAATGTTAAGGGGCTGGCTGAATCAATGTGGGTCTTTGCTAGGGATGAAAGACTACCTGTAATAAAAGCCAGTGAATCAAGAAATTTAGGCTTCCCTATTTCTACCTTAAGATATTTCGTCCCGTCTCATGAGGATATTGCTCTTAATATTTGAACCCATGGCAAACTCCCTCAAAATTAAGCCCATGTCATAAGACATATTGTGAGCAATTAGGACTAAAGTCTCTAGAGCGTTCTTGTGGCGGAGGTTGCAGTAATTACATAGAGCTCCAATATAATTGAGTTTTTCCCTAAGGTGATCATGATGTTGAACCTTGAAATTGGAGGGTGTAAATACCTCCTCACAAAACTGGCAGTGTGTGTCTCCTAAAATGAACCATATCATCAAGAGACATGTCTATTTCATAATGGGGGAGAGTGGATCTGATAATTTCCCATTTGGTAGTAACTCGCTGCATGAAATGAGTGACTGTCCCCCCCAAAATAAGTAAATTTATCAATGACAGTGTGGTTCCTATCAACAATTATATAGCTGTATGCTATAGGTCTATGTATGACTGTAACAGAACCTAGACAATCCTCAGTGCTTAGGACACACTCAAAATCAAAATAGCCCACATGGGAAGGGGGGTAACCTTTCCCAGTATTTTTAAAATGGAGTGTGTTCCCAGCCTGAGGGTAAATCATTTTCTGAGTGATGTCGCAGGAAGATGAGTGATTTGTTAGCTCAGACGAATTTTGATATTCTGAGAGACAGTTTCTACAGAAGACTGTCTTTCGTCTGTGGCTGCAACTTATCGAACTCTTTAATTAGGGCCAAATGAGATTCCCCCAATAACAATAAAGGAACTATGACCGAGTACTGTCTGCTACCACGACGACGAAGAGAGACGTGATAGACACCGTCTGTATGTTTGTGTATTGAATACAAAAAAATGGATAGTTTATTTCTATTCTCCAATTTAGAGATATCCTCCCAAGACAGAGGGGAGGATAAATTGTCGTATTTGACCATTTTCCTAATCCTAGAGTGAGACTCTACAAGTCTCCCTATACGTCTCCACTTCCACCCTTGTTGTGATGCCAGAAAAGCAGCAATGCATTGAATAATGCATGTTTTATTGTTACCAGCAGGGTTTGGGTTGAAACCTCA